>NC_056733.1:908031853-908036853 GCF_019279795.1 Protopterus annectens
AAGTTTAAAAACAGTTTAGTATTTCGCTTCCCATTTGTAGAGATTTGCAGAGTACTAGAAAAGATATTACTAACAACTGGGACATGATTGCTAGTGACAGGCAACTCAATACAATATTTGGCAATGCACCTGGTTTCTGTGTGAAATGCTCTCAAACTTTGAGGCATTTCTTTGAGAATAAAAATGAACATTTCTTATTGGACAGTCCAGCAAATTCAGCAAACCCTTTGGGTATGTTTAACTGTGGCCATTGTGTGATTTGTGATTTTATTTACAGGGGCCTCGGCTACTTCTTACACACTGCAGATACCTAGCAGTTTTTAAAACGTTCTGTAACTGTCATTCCACTTTTGTTGTTTATGTTGCTTTCTTATATATATATATATATATATATATATATATATATATATATATATATATGTATATAAATATATATATATATATATATATATATATATGTATATAAATATATATATATATATATATATATATATATATACATGTATATGTGTATGTATGTATATATATATATATATATATATATATGTACATGTGTATATATATATATATATATATATATCTATGTATGTATATATATTTATATATATGTGTGTATGCATATGTTTATATATAATATATATATATGTGTGTGTGTGTGTATGTGTATATATATATATATATATATATATATATATATTTGTATGTATATGCACACACACACACACACACACACACACACATATATATATATATATATATATTTTTTTTTTTTTTTTTTGTATATATATGCTTAAACTCTGAGCTTTGGCTAGCTAAGACCTACATGAAATCAAATGGACGTATAAGTGATATTAAGTAATCTTTTTCTATACTTTTTCAAATAATACAGCATTTAAATTGATTTATTTGTGTTGCATTGAATACTATCTAGCAGGAATTTGTGGCTCTGTTTTTCAGATAATGCTTGTTAGAATTCTTGAATAGCCAGTGATAAGTGGAGGGATCGGCACTTTTTTTCAAATAGTACAGCATTTGAATTGATTTATTTGTGTTGCATTGAATACTATCTACCTGGAAGTTGTGTGTCTGTTTTTTTCAGTTAGTTCCTCACCGACCCTCCCTGCTTTTGTTTTGTTTCTATCTTGGTGGCTTTGAAACTGCCCGCCCCTCTTGTAAATTTGCATTTGGATTCTCCTCCTCTGCCCATCTCATTTGCTCACTCAAAAAGAAAAAAAAAAACTTTATTCATCTGCTTTTACTGTATTTGTATTTCTTCCTACTTTATTTTGCTTTTGCATCATCTTAAAAGTGCTCAATTGTATTTATTACTGCTTGGTGTAACTCATTCTAAGCCTTTTGGTTTAAGCACTTGGGCTTCATACAGGCTGTTTTACATAAAGAAGATTTGTGGTCTGCACTGTTGTGGCAGGACAGGTAGCTTACATCCTTCTAAGTTGGGAACTGCTGATTGAGGGCTCAGTGTCTGTTATTCTAAAAGTGTATTAGTTCTGGTTTAAGCACTTGGGCTTCAGGCCAGTTATTTTACATTAAGAAGGCTCGTGGTGTGCACTCTTGTGGGAGGAGAGGCTAGATTCTGCCCTTCTGAGCTGGGAATTTCTCATTAAAGGCTTATAGTGCCTGCATATTTGAACTGTTTCTTACTGAAATTGGTGCGCCTTGTTTGCTGTAGCATAGACTAGATCCAGGCCTGCTGAATCTAGCTTTGTTTGCATAACTTGAGCACTAATCCAGGACTTCTTAAAAATATTCAATTGTATTTATTACTGCTTGGTAGTAACCTGATTAAAGTGTAGCTATCATTCTAAGCCTTTTGGTTTAAGCACTTGGGCTTCAGACCAGTTGTTTTACATTAAGAATGTTTGTGGTAGGAGAGGCTGGACTCTGCCCTTCTGAGCTGGGAATTTCTGGTTAAAGGCTTATAGTGCCTGCATATTTGAACTGTTTCTTACTGAAATTGGTGCGCCTTGTTTGCTGTAGCATAGACTAGATCCAGGCCTGCTGAATCTAGCTTTGTTTGTATAACTTGAGCACTAATCCAGGCCTTCTTTTTTGGAGAAAGTTCCCCTGCACCCCAGTGGCAGGAGTGTGCGGTTAGAACTTGTCTGATTGAAGACTACAGGAACAGGTCTCAGTTTTGAGATTTTTTTACTGGTTAATTGGATAATTTGTTTAAAATCCTTTTCTGATTGCTTGTAGTCATTTAAAGCTGTTTTAAGTGTATTTTTTACTGTTTGTAGTCGTTTAAAGCTGTTTTAAGTGTATTTATTACTGTCTTTGCCTTATCTTTAAAAAAAAAATGTTCCTTGTTTACCACCTTTCTAAGCTAGTATAGTCCAGTTTTCAGGCTAGTGCTGAATTCAGGGCTGTGTTACAATTTTCTGAGTTGCCCATACCTTACATGGATAGAAGGAGGTTTCTCTGTTCACCTGTGAAAGAGGGAGCTTTGAGCAACCATCGGTCCCTGGAGGAGTGGTTCCAGCCCAGAAGTTAGTAGTTTATAGGCCATTTTGGGCTAATTTCTATGTCTTTCATTTCCCTGCTGTAAAAACTGAGTTTGCACGGTTTTGCACGTCCGGGCAGCACTGGTTAGCTAGGGCTAAATTTATACTGGCTCCACCAAGTCTCCTCTTCAGTTTTTCCCTTGAAAGTAGTCTAACTCTCAACCTAAGCATTTAAAAAGCATCCTATAGTCCAGCACTTGTTCAGACCTAATAGCAAGCACTAATATACCCGACACTTGATTGCCCAGCAGGGCAAGGCTCATTATTCACCCCTCACCAACCAAACGACTAAGCAGCTCACCCTAGTATTCAGGCATGACTAAAGGGCAATTTCAGGTATACTCTCCAGTCCAGCTGGTGAACCTGGGTATCCTGAGGCAATGTTACAACTGCCTCATGTACACAGATAACCCTCTCCTCCTACCACAAAACATTAACATATGTGAGAGATGCAATTATATAGCTAAATTGGAGGCTAAGCTCTCTCTACCCAAGACTGGAACAGGAAGTCATGAGAAGAAGGTTAATACTTGCACCACACCTCCAGCCTCACAGAGACATACTAAACCAGCACTGGCAATAAATACACAAAATCATACTCAGAGGCTCTAAATAAAACCTGCAAAAGCATCAGAGACCTCCAAAGCAGACACCCAAAAGACCTGCACCTCCTGTCACAAACCAGACAACACATAAAACACAAAATCAGTGTGCCGCACAATCACAGCCCTTAAGGCGAAATGACATACCTAACACACTAGTAATAGGCGACTCTATAGTCAGGCACACTGACGTCCCACTCACTAGGCTGGACAAGGAGAAGGTTACTGTTAGCTGCCTGTCAGGAACCAGAACCCGCCACATAACACAAGCACTCAGATCACTCCAGAACAAGTACAACTATGACTCTGTCATTGTTCATGTTGGTGTGAATGACCTGAGACATACCTCCCTGGACTACATGAAAAGAGACATGGAAGAGCTCTCTGATCATGTAGCCCAGGGGGGTATGACCCTGACCCTGGGTAGCATCCTGCCCTCACCAAGAATGATACCACAGTATAAAGAAAAAAATGATCAATTTCAACAATTGGCTAAGCTTCTGGTGTCATTCAACGGGGATCCAGTGTCTGTCAGCCTGGGACAACATGTTCAACAAGCCTCATTGCTTCGCAAGAGATGGCTTGCACCTGTCACCCCTAGGCTTTCAAATACTGGCCAAGACTCTTGCTGCCCCCATAGTGCCTTTTTTAGGCAAGGCTCAAAAGTCAAACCCACCTCCGTAAACAGCACAAATAAAAAAATGAGGGTTATGCTACTCAACGCCAGGAGTTTAAATCTCAGAATGCACGCGCTCGAAGCACTCCTCAGTATGTAGAATGTCGACATCTGTGCAGTAACTGAAACCTGGTTCAAGGCTCCACAGAGCACCCCAGCACTACCGGGCTACAACTCATACCACACATTTTGGTCACAAAACATGGACCAAAACACAAATGAAGGGGGTTATCCATATTCATCAAGGATACCTACACCTCCAGGTTAGTGGCGCAGCATGATACCTCTGAGATCATCCATGTGCAACTAACATCAGGGAAATCTGCAATGCAAATTGTGGCCTGCTACAGATCACCCTCTATGACCCAGGACCACCACTCCGCCTTTCTGGAGACACTGGAAAACATGAAGGTCCTACCGAACACCCTTATATTGGGCGATTTCAATTACCCTACCATTAACTGGGAAAACTACTCAAGTACAAACTCCCAAGTCCAGCGCTTCTTGAAATTTATCAACTCAAATGCTCTGGATCAGCTGGTAAACTCCCCTACCAGAGGTGAAAACATATTGGACCTGATCATCACCAACATGGGCGACAGGTGTTCCACACCAGAGGTCAACCCGTCACTGGTTAGATCAGACCATAAACTAATCACTCTGGCTGTCCACACCACACCACCGCCTCCAACCAAGGAAACCACAGTGAAAAACTTTTCTATAGCAAACTTCACCTTACTTAAGACAGAGGTGGTAAGTTTCACAGCCCCCATGCTAAAGGATAACAGTGTCCAAGATGCAGGAACATTTACAATTGCACTCTATGAGCACCTACAGGGATGCACGGATCGTGCCATCCCTAGCAAAACCAAGACTCACTCCCCTAAGAGAAGGAAACCAATCTGGTGGACCCCTGCCATAAACAGGCTATACAATAGGAGGAGGAAACTAGTTCAGAAAAAAAGCAAATCCCAAGAAGGAAAGACATCCCTGGTGGGGGTGTGGATAAGTTGATCCAGGGCATTGGAGTTTATGAATTCCTGAAAGCGTTGAGTGAAGGAGTTTGGTACATGAGTAGTTTTCCCAGTTAATGGTGGGGTAGTTGAAATCGCCCATTATTAGGGTGTTTGGTTGAACCCTAATATTTTCCAGTACATCAAGAAAAGAGGTGTGGGAATCCCGGGGCATGGTGGGGGATCT
>NC_056733.1:908044353-908096853 GCF_019279795.1 Protopterus annectens
AGGCTGGCAACTTGACACTGTAAAACTCCACTGCCAATCATTCTGTGGACTGTTGTTCCACTGTCGTAACCCCTAATGGGAAAAGATGAAAGGAAAAGAAGAAGATTTATATGAAACTTTTCACAATATAAATTGCATATTTATAGTAAAGTATTTTAGTTCTTGTATATGATAAAGTTATTAAAATAAACAGATGCCTTTTTTCTTCTTTTGGTATTAAGAAATATAGGCATTACAGTGCAAAAAGAGAAGAAAAAATAGAGAAAAGTATGTCTAAGTTGATAAGTTCTAATATTGGGTTGTTGAGATGGAGAATAAAAAGTACATAGATTGTAATATATAGAGAGCTGATATGTTTTCACTTTTGCATATGTGAATGTCTAGATTAAGACCCTTGGCTTAATCTAATAAATGTTAAGTGGAAACAAATATGAGAATACTGAATATAATGAAAAATTTACCATTAGCAATAAATGTTTCAGCTTGGCTTTCAGGCTGCAACAGAGGACTACATTTTTCATTTTTCTCTTTTCTCTTACTTTTTCAATGGAGTAAATCTGATAGTTAAGCAATAAAAGAACACTGGTTTCCTCAAGGCTGAAAGTTAATTACTTCTGAATGTATGCAAGTAGTTTTCACATCGGGGGGAATAAAGATAAAAGAAAGAGAGCAGACATCAGTTAATGATCTTAACAAAACTGTAGCAAAAGGGCAAAGTATTAAATGTTGGAGACAGTAGAGTGTGTAAAATTATTTATTATCCACCAGTCAGAAGACAACCAAATTTATTCCAGTAATCAGGAAATGGAGAGAGACAGGTGTGAGATTCAAGCTGCTATATCCAACTGTCTCCCAAATATTTTTTCCTGGAAAATGAGTCATTTTTGATGCAGAACAGGCTAAGGAGGAAATGCAAGTTTGTCCTACAAAAAATGAGCCATCAAGAAGGGGACTCTTGATTCTCATTCTTCTGCTATTAAGGCACACAAAGAAACTTTGACAGTGAAACTTTTGCCAATGTTCCAAAGAAAATGCTTGAGAGACAGAGGAAAGCACAGGAGTTGACTAGAAGAATCAAGAGTACCATGTAATTGAAGTGGAATCTGGAGCTGGGAGATGAAGATGAACAGGAAGACCAGCAGCAAGGAAAGTAGTGAATAAATGTGAGGCTGCAAAGCATCGATTGCATTTGCAAAATATGGCTGTTTTGTTAAACTTGTGAGGAACTGAAAAGCATTTGTCATTAATGGCTGATAGGACTCTGAAGGGAGGGGAATTGGAAGGAAAAGGATAGCTAAGTAAAAATATCTTTTCTTAAAAGTATTTATATGAAACTTTTCAGGGTGGCTGCGGTGGTGCAGCGGTTAGTGTTGCCTCCTCACAGCAAGAGGTTCTCAGGTTCATTTCTTGGCTGGGGTGACTTCTGTGCAGAGTCTGCATGTCTTTCCCTGTGGTCATGTGGGTTTACTCCGGGTGATCTGGTTTCTTCCCACATCCCAAAGACATGCTGAAGGTGGATTGGACACTTTAAACTGGTCCTAGGTGTGTGTGCGTGTTTGTGCCTTCTGTTGAAGGTTGGGTGCTAGGCTGGCAACTTGACACTGTAAAACTCCACTGCCAATCATTCTGTGGACTGTTGTTCCACTGTCGTAACCCCTAATGGGAAAAGATGAAAGGAAAAGAAGAAGATTTATATGAAACTTTTCACAATATAAATTGCATATTTATAAAGTATTTTAGTTCTTGTATATGATAAAGTTATTAAAATAAACAGATGCCTTTTTTCTTCTTTTGGTATTAAGAAATATAGGCATTACAGTGCAAAAAGAGAAGAAAAAATAGAGAAAAGTATGTCTAAGTTGATAAGTTCTAATATTGGGTTGTTGAGATGGAGAATAAAAAGTACATAGATTGTAATATATAGAGAGCTGATATGTTTTCACTTTTGCATATGTGAATGTCTAGATTAAGACCCTTGGCTTAATCTAATAAATGTTAAGTGGAAACAATATGAGAATACTGAATATAATGAAAAATTTACCATTAGCAATAAATGTTTCAGCTTGGCTTTCAGGCTGCAACAGAGGACTACATTTTTCATTTTTCTCTTTTCTCTTACTTTTCAATGGAGTAAATCTGATAGTTGAGCAATAAAAGAACACTGGTTTCCTCAAGGCTGAAAGTTAATTACTTCTGAATGTATGCAAGTAGTTTTCACATCGGGGGGAATAAAGATAAAAGAAAGAGAGCAGACATCAGTTAATGTAAGTAGAAGCACAGAAAACAACATGTCTTAGCATGGATAACCTAAATTTCAGGTTAATTAGGGCCTGTGTCAGCAGCTGTCTATTTGGCACAAATGTTCTTATTATGAGGGTTAACCTTCATTATTTGAAGATTTACATAGTTATGTGTGTTTGTATTAAGTTATCAGGTTATGGGGGTTGTTTTTTTGTTTGAGGGTTTTTATTAAAATAAAAGGTTTTGTAAAATGTGACATAGGTTTCAATGTTGATAAGAAAAAATGTATAAATGATCGACCTGCCAAACACTGAGTGCATAAATCACAAAAGCTGGAAATAGACATTTAAAAAAGCTGTCATATATAATGGGTGGGAATAATGACTTCTTACCATAATGGTAGCACTTTCCATATTAACTTGGAGTGTGAATAATCTCACAGGTGTAGACAACATGGAAAAAAATACTTAAAAATAATAAGAAGAATTGCAGAGTGCAAATAGCAATGCTACAGGAGACTCATTTGGAAAGAACTGAGCATGTGAATTTGACAAAGGATTTCAAGATGGATGTTCTTCAGAATATCAGGGGACAAAGAAATAATAGGAGTACTTATATTAATTGCTAAAGGAGCTCACATAGTGATAGAAGAGGAAAAAAGATAATAATGGTAGATTTTTTGTAGTAAGAGACTACTGGCAAGGGATGAGGAATCTGCTTGCATGTACTTATATTCCATCTAAAACTGCTATTTTGGATCTTAAAACATTTGGAAGAAATAATCCGCTTTCAGCAGGGAATATTAGTTATAGGTGAGGACTAGAATTTGATTTGCAATAATGTGGATGCATCTGGGGGCCTAGAAGGGAAGTTATAACAAAAGAGGGTAGATTTTTTTAAGAGCTTTATGAAAATTTGTTGTATGGAATATATGAATTCAGTAGTAGGAACTGAGAGAGAGAGTTTACATATTATTCCCCAAGGTACAACTGGGATAGACTTGACAGAAATTATATTTCACAGGAATATGTACATTTAATTCAGAACTTTGATACAGATCCAATAACTATTTCAGATCATGTGCCAGTAATTACCAAAATAAAAATGAAGTAAAGATAAGACACTGGTGCTTTCCCACCTACCTGTTACAAAGAAAGGGATTTAAGGAATAGGTAGAGAAAATTATCCAGGTGGTGTTTGGGAAGATAGAAAGTACTCCAGAAGTTTCAGCTAGTGAGCAGGATAAAATGAAAGTTTAAAAACAGGGTAGAAATAAAAGAAAAAGAAAGCTGGTTAAGAAGTAATAAAAATTATTTAGAGGGTCTGACAAAGGTTAAAATATTACAAAACAAGGAGAATCTCACAAACCAAGAAGAGGATCAATTGTTTGTCTTTTCCCGGTTAGGGGTCGCCACAGCGGAACTCAGGTCTGCTAATGATTGGTAGTCGATTTTTAGGGTGCCGAGTTGCCAGCCCGATGCCCAACCTTCAGCAAAGGCACGCCCATTCACACATGTCTTGAAGAGGATCAATTGCAGAGTGCTAAAGAGAAAAATAAGGGATTTCCTAGATAATATGCATGAGTTTAGAAAGATCGCTGTTAAGCAATTGTATAACTTTAGACCACAAACACCTTTGGCATTACGACTTAGGCAAAATAAAGTAGAAAATGTTGCTGGAAAATCTAAGGAGCCTATAACAAGAAGAACAACCAGAGATCCTGTAGAGGTATTAGAGATATTTCAGAAATTTTATGAACATTTGTATAAAGCAAAGAAGTGGGGAGATCAAGAAAAAGCCAAATGGAAATATTTATGGAAGACTTAAATATGCCAAGGTTAGAGGTAGATGAGCCTAAAGGAAAGTCTCCAGAAATAGATTGTATTCCAGTGGAAGTTTGGAAGCTAGGAGGGATGAAAGTGAAGATATTCGGAGATTTTGTTTAACATTATTTTAAAAGGAGAGAAGGCACCAACGTCCTGGGAAAAAGCTGAGATGGCTGTAATACTTAGACAGTAAATGCCCATCTGATACAGCTTCATACAGGCCCATTTCCAATTTCAATTTTAAACTATGATTCTAAAATGTTTGTCTATAATTGCTAAAAGAACCACAAAGGTGATACCAAAATTGATAGGTATGGACCAGTGTTGTTTTGTCGAGGGTAAGCAAACGTTTGACAACATTAATAGAACAGTGATGATCCAGAGGAAGCAGAATGTAAGAAAACGCTGCTGTTCTTGGTGGGTCTTGATGCAGAGAAAGCATTCCACAGAGTAAGCTGGGATTTTATGAGTAGTGTAATGGAAGTATGTGCATTTCCTGATACAATAATAAAGTTAATTAAAAGGATATATGAAGGTTTGGAGTCATAAATCAAAGTGGAAGGGTTCTTCTCTGGTAAGTAATATCTGAACAGAGGAACAAGGCAGTGGTGTCCTCTTTCCCCTTTGTTATTCACATCTTATTTAGAACCATTTTAAAGAAAATAAGGAACTCAGAAATTCAAGGATATAATTTGTATGGTGTTCAAGAAAAGTTGGCTTTATTTGTAGATGATTTAATTTTGTACCTGATGGAACCAGAAAAGGACATGTCAGTTGTTGTTGTTTGTCTTTTGGCTTTTCCCGGTTAGGGGTCGCCACAGTGTGAATATCCACTTCCCTTAAAGTCACAGCACTCCCTTATACTGTTCTAGCATGTCGAGTGGTAGATTACTGGCGTCCTCTCCAGTTCAGCTGGTTAATCTGGGTATCTTGAGACAATGCTACAATTGTCTCATGTACACAGACAACCCTCTCCTCCTCCCAACAAACACAAATACATGTGAGAGATGCAACTATATAGCCAAACTGGAGGCTGAACTCTCTCAACTCAGGGCTGGCATGACCAGACAGGAGGAGATGGTAACCACACACAAAACAAACCCAGTCCCACATAGACCTACCACAACTGCAAACCAAACACATAAAAACACAGACATACTCGGAGGCTCTAATAAAAAACTTACCAAAACAACAGAGGCTCCTAAAGCAGACATCCAAAAATCCACCACCTCAAAACAAAACACATGCAGCACATACTTCAATAAATCAGTGTGTCAATCAATCACGGCCCTTAAGGCCAAACACCATGCCTGATACACTAGTAATAGGTGACTCTATAGTCAGACACACTGATGTCCCGCTTACCAGGCTGAACAAGGAGAGGGTGACTGTGAGCTGCCTATCGGGAGCAAGGATCTGCCACATAACACACGCACTCAGGTCACTCCAAAGCAAGTACAAATATGACTCCGTCATTGTCCATGCTGGCATGAATGACCTGAGACGTACCTCCCTGGACTACATGAAAAGAGACATAGAGGAGCTCTCTGATTATGTAGCCCAGGCTGGTATGACCCTGACCCTGAGCAGCATCTTGCCCTCGCCAAGAATGATGCCACAATACAAAGGCAAGATGATCAGCTTTAATAATTGGCTCAAGTACTGGTGTCATTCTAAGGGGATCCAATGTCTGTCTTCTTGGGATGACATGTTGGGCAAGCCACGCTGCTTCGCAAGGGATGGCTTGCACCTGTCACCACTGGGCTTCTGGATATTGACTAAGGCTCTTGCCACTCCCATAGTGCCTTTTTTAGGCAAGGCTCAAAAGACAAACCCCACCTCCTTAGAAAACAAAAATGGAAAAAAACTAAGGGTAATGCTGCTCAATGCCAGAAGTCTAAATCTCAAGATGCAGGCACTCGATGCACTCCTCAGTATGGAGAACATCGACGTCTGTGCAGTAAATGAAACCTGGTTCAAGGCTCCTGAGAGCACCCCAGCGCTACCAGGCTATACCTCGTATCATGCTTTTCGGCCCCAAAACCAGGGCTGAACCACAAAGGGAGGGGGAGTGTCCATATTCATCAAGGACACTCACACCTCCAGGTTAGTAGCAACACATGAAGCATCGGAGACCATACAGGTGCAACTAACCATAGGCAAAGCTGCTATACAACTGGTAGCATGTTACAGACCACCCTCCCAATCTCAGGAACCCCACTCAGCCTTCCTGAAGACATTGGAGGATATGAATGTATCACAAAATACCATCATACTGGGAGACTTCAACTACCCTAACATAGATTGGGTACATTATTCCAGCCCTAACACCCTAGCCCAAAGGTTCCTGGAATTCATAAATTCAAATGCACTGGAACAACTAGTCACCTCTCCCACTAGGGGAGATAATATACTAGACCTGATCATCACAAACATGGGGACAAAATGCTCCACACCGGAGGTATACCCCTCACTAGTGAGATCTGACCACAAACTAATCACCCTGGATATACATATCCCACCTCCACCCCAGCACAAAAGACCACAGTGAAAAACTTCTCAAAAGCAGACTTCACTCTTCTTAAGACTGAGATGGTATCCTTTAAGCCCACTGGGCCAGTGGATACCACATCCCACAATGCTGAATCCTTCACAAATGCTTTCTATGGACATCTCCAAGAATGCATGGATCATGCAATCCCAAATAAATCCAAGACCCTCTCCACCAAAGGCAAGCGTCCTGTCTGGTGGACCTCAGCCATTAACAAATTGTATAACAAAGAAGGAAGCTACTGCACGACAGAGCAAAATCCCATAAAGGGAAGACATCTCTGATCAACACTAGCAGAAAACTACATTCTCTCATAAAAACATCCAAGGCCAACTTTGAGAGAAAAATCGCTAAGGACACTAAAGATAACCACAAAGCCTTCTTCAGCTATGTTAGAAACCTGGGCAGAAACCCTCAGATATGCTCAGAGTTAGTTCACAACAACAAAAAATACACTGAACCCACAGATATTGCCAACATTCTGGCTGACAGGTTCAGGGCAAATTTCTCCCCTCCCTCACCCCCAAAAGAAGAAATACTTATTCCAGCTGAATATAATCTCCCTGTCATCTCAGATGTCCAGGTGAGAGCCGCCCTCAGCAAAGCTAAAAACACAGCATCAATGGGACCTGACGGTATCCCGGGTTGCGTGCTACGTGAACTCCAAGAGGAGCTAAACCCGCACATAAAAATGTTATTTAACCTTAGCCTTACTACAGGATATGTACCTGAACACTGGCGTACAGCAACAGTGGTCCCACTCCACAAAGGGGGTACCTCTACAGACCCTGGGAACTACCGCCCCATAAGCTTAACCAGCCTGGTCTGCAAAGCTATGGAAAGAATCATTATGGAACTCATAAACAGAGACATTGGGGACCTACAGACACTTGATCCCACCCAGTTCAGCTTTGTAAAGGGCAGATCCTGCCGTTTGAATCTGGTTGACTTTTTTGAAACAGTCACTAGAGCCATTGATGAAGGCAAAGCAGTCCACACAGCCTACCTGGACTTGGCTAAGGCCTTCGACAGAATACCCCACTCAGGCATCATAGATAAGCTCAACAGCTTAAATGTAAACCCTTATGTCACTAGATGGGTTGCAAACTGGCTAAAGGACAGAACCCATAAAGTTAAAATCACTGGAGCAATGTCAGACTCAAAGCCAGTCACAAGTGGTGTCCCACAGGGATCTGTCCTGGGACCCCTCTTGTTCGGCATTTATTTCTCAGATGGTAAAGCAAACATGGGAGGGTTGTGGCTGACAAAGTTCGCAGATGACTGCAAACTAGGCGCCATAGTCGATACACCAGCGGACACATACATCCTACAAAAAGGCTTCACAGAAATGGACAACTGGTGCCGGAGTCATGGCCTTAAACTAAATGCCAAAAAATGTATAGTCATCCCCTTTGGGAAAAACAAAGTACCCACAAATTATCACATAGACAGCAACCCACTGAGTATGGAAAAAGTAATCAGAGACCTAGGGACCCAAGTCGACAGCGACCTCTCATTTGACACCCACGTTGCCAAAGTGGTTAGAAAGACATTCTACCTTGCACACCTTATCATGAAGGGATTCACATCCAGATCCAAGGATGTCATTGTACCCCTATACTCCTCCCTCATCAGACCCATGATTGAGTACAATGCCCCTTTTGGTATGTACCTCACCCGGCATTTGCAACAGCTGGAGAGACCACAAAAGTACCTCACCAAGAGGATCAAGGGTCTCCAACATATGCCTTATTCTGCCAGACTAAAGAAACTCCAGCTCTATTCAGTAGCATACCGCCTGCTCAGAGGTGATCTGTGCCTGATGTACAAGGCCATGTCCAATCAGGAACTGATGGACATACTCCACCTCAAAAAATCCAAATCCATCAGAACCACGAGAGCTAAAGACTTAAACCTCGGCACAAGAATGAATAGGACATGCTGGAGGGATAGATTCATAACTCAGAGGCTTCCCATGCTCTGGAACAGAATCCCAGTTCATGTTAGGCAGAGCCCCTCACTAACTCTCTTCAAGAGAAATCTTGATGAGTGGATGGGAGATCATAAGTTTACCCCAGGGGTCACCTCTGTGTCACTACTAGACAGGGGCACAGTAAACTAATTCTATTATATAAGGGGACCTTCACTGTGTCACTATTAGACAGAGGCACAGTATTCTAAATCTATTCTGTACATTTTTGTACCATTTCATGGGGTGGCGAAAGCCACATCACTATGGCTAGGCTTACAAATGCCCCAGGGCAGATAGCCTAGTACTAAACTATGAAACTCCGGTCCGCTAATGATTGGCAGTTGGATTTTATGGTGTCGAGTTGCCAGCCTGACGCCCAACCTTCAACGAAGGCATGCCCATTCAACGCATGTCTTTTGAATGCCCACTTGACCACAGGGGGGACATGCAGACTTCACACAGAAGGAACTCCCAACCCAAGCCGAGAATTGAATGGGAGAACCTCTTGCTGTGAGGCAACAACGCTACCACTGCACCACCGCAGACATGTCAGTGTTGTGGAATATGCTGAGACAGTTCTGTTCTTTTTTCATAATATAAAATTAATGAAGATAAAAATCTATAGCTGGAAAGTATGTTCACATAAATTAATTGGTCCAGCAATGTCCATATTTATGAAGACATGATAAAAATAAAATATTTAGGTGTATGGATTAAAAACGGTTTGGTTATGTTAACTAAGAGTATGTGAGAAGTAACTAAACAAATGATAATGCAAAGGTTGAGAAACTGGAAGCTCTTGCTTGTGGCTATGAATAGTAAGATACAAACAGTAAAAGTGCTTTTAGTCCCTTTAGTTTTATACACACGTCAGGCATATTTTTATTAATCAGCAGAAAAGTTGTGGATAGTAATTAACACAGCTGAAATACTTTATTTGGGAGGGGAAGATAGTAAGAGTCCAGTGGGATAAGCTGATCCCCCCCAATAGAACAAGGAGGTTTATAACTACCTAATTTGAAGAGATATTTTAGAGCTGCGTAGTTAAGACTCTTATACATACCACACACAGATGATGAAGCGGGGGGGGGGGGGTAATTCAAGAAACAAGGAAAGAATGGGATTCTGGATGTAGATCATGTAGATCCCTAAAGAGAATAACGACAGTCATACAGAATATTCATAAATTCACAAAAAGTAAACTAAGAACTAAGCCAACACAAAAATGGAGAAATGAGATTGTGTCAGTAGGGAAGACTGCAATTAGGGGTACAAACAATGGACAAGAAGGGGACTGGAATTTACTGGGAGGAAGATGGCAAAGGAACCAAGGTATCTGAAGCAAATAATTAGAGAAGGAAGTGTAATAGAATAGAGGTCAATAAGACATTTGGATTGCAAACCAGTGATTGCCTTTTCCCCTATCAGTGATTGATATCAGTGTGTAGATAAAGATGAAAGGGATAGGAGAATCTTAAATGCAAGACATTGAGTTGAGTTTTTAACTGAAGCTAGAAGAGAAGATACTGTTAAAAAGAGATAATTAGTAGGATATACAAAATATTGCATAATAAGTATAGGAATCAGTTGGAGGAGGTTAAAAAATATTGGGAAGAGAGACTGGATAAGCAATTCACAAAGAAACAATGGGAGGACATATGTATGGCTCCAAAATATGCAACAAAGTCTAGAATATTTGGGATTTTTGCTTGAAAGTGTTTGCATAGGTATTTTTATACCCCAAGTAGACTCCAAAGATTTTTTTCCCCAGAAGATGGCAAATGGTGGAGGTGTGATGGGGAAGAAAGAGGTAACTGGTAACAAGAGTTGGTGGACTTTAAAAATTAGCAAAAGTTTCAGAGTACTCTGTCAGAAATCTTGGGTGAGCAATGGGCATAACTAAAGAAATTATTTTTTGAGCTGGAATACAGGATTTGAATTGTCTACACACAGTAAGGCCTTGTTATGTTTAATTCTGGTAGCTAACAAAAAGACAATTGCCAGAACATGGAAGTCTAAATTAACTGTATGTGAAGTACTGAATATTGTAACAGAGTTAAAGGAACTGGAAGTTGAATCTTTAGAAAAGGTAAGGAGCAAATTACATAGAAAAAGATGAAAACTGTAGAAACAAGACATGCAGAAAAATAAACACAAAGTGGTCTTTGTGCCCAAACTGTCACTGATAACCAAAGGAAAGGCACAAGAAATCAGCAAGTGAAAGTTTAATGGCACTCCACATGTAAAATCACCGCACAAGCAGAACCAAACAAAAAATAACGCTGCCACAATTTCCAAACACGTTTTGGTCAGTACCTTGTTTCACCACTAGAGGGTGGTAGTGTATTAATATGGAGAAAACACTAAGTGTTCATGAAATGTTTTTAAGTTTTTTATGGTATTTAAGACCATTGTAAAGTTCACAAAGTACTCAAAGAATATGTATCCAGTTGTTACAACTAAAATGTGAGTTTTATGATATTGTATTGTTGTAAAGAAACCTGTGGGTTTGTTTTAGTTTTAATGACAAATGTTTAACTGTTTAATTATTCAATGTTATTATTAAGTGAGTAGGGGATTGTATTGGCCGATTTAAATAACAGCTGACATATATATACACATTTAGAACTGTTAACCATTTCTGAAGAAGTGAATACTGACTAAAACGTGTTTGGAAATTGTGGCAGCGTTATTTTTTGTTTGGTTCTGCTTATGCTGTGATTTTACGTGTGGAGTGTCATTAAACTTTCACTTGCTGATTTCTTGTGCCTTTCCCCTGGTTATCACATGCAGAATAATGTTTTGGAGGCAGTGAGGTTTAAGGGAAAGCAGAAATTGATCGGTTTATGAAATGTTGGATTTATGATTATACAAAAAAATATATATGTACAATGTTTGCAAGTGGATGCATGTTAATATGTTTTTTCTTTTATATAAATGTATGTTTGCCTATATCTTAAGCAATAGTTCAAAAAAGGTGTTAATTAAAAAAAGAAATGCACTTTCTGAATTGTAGAACAGCCTCAGAAACATTTTGAGTAGGACAAAATTTCACATTTCCACTGTAAGATCTAAAAACTCCAAAAATGGGATTGTGAATGCCAATTCTGAATGAAGGACGGCTGTTAGTCCAAAAGCTGAAGCCATTGTAACATATTTTAGTCCAGTAAAAAGAATTACATCACTTCAATATTCCAGTGAAGTATTTCTAATATTTTGTCTTGAACAGGCCTGGACTATGCACATATCTAGTTAAAGAAAGACAAAAGTCCCTTTTCCCCGAGAACTACCATGCTGGAGACAGACATATCAAATACAGCTTGGAACAGTAGCTATCAGAAGGGGAGAACATAGAACATAGGGGTCTATCATGCTAGCATGTGGTATTCATATGGAAGTCCCTTATAGAATTAAATGAATAAAGGCATGGACAGCTCCCATTCTGACATTCTGTAAATTTAAATGCTGAATGTAAAATGAGGACTGGAAAACAGATATTTATGCCCTGAACATCTAGAAAGCTTTAGTAAATTCTGGAAGCTAGAAACTGGAAATAACATGTCAGTCTTAAAGGAGGTCACGTGCAGTGGGTAACTGTTTGGATTTCTCTTTTGAGATCACCTATGCTCAGAGGTGCTTTTGTCTCAAGGTGGTGCACATCTTGATATGCTAGATTAGGAGGGCTTATAAAGCCTTATTAACTTAATTTTGACTTCATTCTAAAAGGCAGAGAAACAAAATACAAGAATATGAAAACATACCTTGCCAACATGCAGGAAAATCCCATCAACAGAAACTGAGAAAAGAGGCCACCCAGGTGCAGGAGTGCAGTAAGAGAGTAATAAGCATGCACCACCAAAGGTGTCCTTGCAGATCAAACAGTATGGTGAGGACGTAGTTGTTATATTTGACTTTGGAGGCCTTGTGCAGTGACTAACTGTGGGGAATATCCCCAACAGTGAAAATGTAATCCTCTGTGGGATGTCAGACTTAAAGGCAGTCTGGAAGGCAGGAATCAGCTGAACATTGGAGTGCAAATGTGTCAAAAGAAGTCTGACGTGCGGAGTCATGGTCCAAGCAGTAGTCTTCTGTGAATGTGTGAGCGCCCTGTGATGTCAGCACTTTTCATCAGGTGGTTCCCTGCCTGATCACTAAAGGCGATACAGTTACCAATCCACTTGGAAAGGTTTTGTTTAACCACTGCAAAATCCCGTTTACTTAGAGCAAAAGAGATGAGCAATGGATTTATTTTTCCTGTATTCATGCACCCTCTTCTGTTAAAAAGTGAGCTGACACTGCCATGCAGGACATGAAGGTCTCTCTCTACCCAGACAAAGAACACCATTAGATAAATGGACTAGTTAAAGGACAGTTCTGAAACTGCTTTGAGGAGGAAACATAAAGTCTTAAGAAACATCATTGTGTGAGACCACATAAGGTACACTACAAATGAAGGGTTATAGCTTGGAGTCCCTGTGTGCAAAATATAGTGACCACAAAGAACCATTTTTGCAAGAGAAAAAAACACAAACCTATGGAACATAGAAGCTCAAGTGGCGGATGAACAAGCCTTGCCAATTGTCATGGTCAAGTTCAGGTTCAAAGGTGAAGATGCAGAATTCCTTTCAGGCAGTGCTTATCCCGCTGATGCTAGGCAACAACTGTGCCCCACCCAGGTCTGTGATGGACACAAATATACCATATGTACACACCCTGACTGTGGAATAACTGAAACACCCTATACGGACCACTGAAATACCTTATACGGACCAATTGCAGAGTGAGTAACAGAGAAGGTATAGGATACCTTTCTGTCCAGATGGATAAACTTTCCCACTTAGTACAGTTTGTCTACTGAGTGCAATACTGGTAACCATTTGAAATGTCAGGACCCACTTCAGTGAGTCCCAAAATACAGTGACTGAATGGTTGAAAAAACGGACGTACATATAACAAGTCCAAGGTGGCTGTTTTTCAGAATATTCCCTTTTCTGCAAGGTATGGTGATCTCTGTGTTGGTGTATATAAGTTCAGGGGTGGGTGGGGGGCTTGCTTCCCAAATCGGGGCTTGTCCCATGCATAAACAAGTTTAAAGGAGAATTGTGGCTGATATTTGATATTCGTTCTTCACATGTATTTTTTTCAATATATCCGCACTTGGCCTTACAAGTGCCAACATTTCAGTAGGGGGTCTGCAATGATTCTTGCAACTTCAACCATCTCCAAAATCTCTGTTGTGGAATCCAGTAGGAGTGGAGGAACCAGCCAAGAGATACAGCCAGTTACTGCCCAAATCATGAGAGACCTGCTTAACTTGTATCGGGATCCTTTTCTATGCTGCCAGGGACATACGGGCATTGAACCATAGTCTTTGCAGCACAAATCAACTGCTGTTTTGTTCAGTCTTTTCTACGTTTTGTACTCAGACACAGAAGGACACTTGTGGCTAAAGTAGCTGCCACTGCAGTGGTTCAAGAAGAAATCAGTGTGACAGAAAATTGATAATATTTGTGTTTACCGACCATCTGTCATTCCTTTCCCAGTCAAAGTTTTCATACTAAGATATATATATATATATGTGTGTATATACACACACACGCACACGCACACACACACACACACACACACACACACACACGCACGCACGCACGCACGCACGCACACACACACACACACACACACACACACACACACACACACAATACATACCTGAGTTTATTAGATTAGTTTAATTCTAATGAAGCCCTCACATTGAGTAGGATGAAAGCTCAACTTACATTAGATTTTATTTGTATTTAATTGTCACTGACTTAAATACATTTGGTTGTTCCATCCTTAATGGTTTGATACGTGCTTCCTAGTCACTACTTACGTGCATTGCCTGTCTTTTTTTGCTTCTTGGTTTGGTCTTTTGCATGTTTGCTGTTTTTAGAGTACTGAACGGAAAGAGGTGCTAACATACCTTAACAAAAGAACCACCCCGGAGGTTGAATCAGACCAGAGAGACTAATACATCACTCTGAAATCATTTTACTTCCAAAGAAACCAGAGGAGCTCAGCCTCATTATGGTTTCATTGTCCTACATGCATTCTTTCCCAAAGCAACCCCTTGTATGGTCATGGTGAAATCAATCCTTATGTGCTTATCACAAGGAGGTTAGATATGCACTTTGGACCTCCAACAAAGTATCTAGCCCTGTATAAATACAGCAATTAAGTCAATGTGGTTTCAGTGCTTTCAGGTCAGCACAGTCACTATTGATTCAGAATTCTTCTCTCTGGCTTCACCTCCGGTTATATACTACCCACAGCAGTGAAAATCTGCCAACCACGTCATACACCACCCACAACGAGGCTATACATCCTAGAAAAGGTGTGCTACAGGAAGTGAATCTTAAACCCCCATGACAATGAAGCTCTGCTGAACATGTTAGATAGCCACCCATAGCAATGAGGCTCTGTACCTGCTCTTGCATACCTTTCAGGTGCTCAGAGACTTCAGAGCTGAACGAAGGCGGTACCTTTGAATGGGGTGTTCAGGAAAGCCATTTTGATGTCCTTAAATTGGAATAAATACAACCAGGAGGTGTACAACAATGCTGAATTTTATTGCTCTATCAGTTCCTTCCACCATGTTTTAAACTTTGCAGCTGCATAGAGTGCCCAAACTGGAAGAAGTAGATGCCTAGATCTGTATATTCTCTTTTGGTGAATGATCTGACAGCTCTTTTACCACATGTTGTAATTCATCACTTATGTCTTTTTGGAAACCAAACATATGGGGGAAATAGCTGAGTGTCAATGGGAACAAGGTGAAAGAGAAACCTGCTTCAGTAAATCTGACCATAACCATAGCTAGATGGACATCATGGGTATGAGCAGTAGAACCACTACAGATGATGGTTTTTTTTGAGTCTTCACCCTAACCATGTACAACATTGGAGGGTAGAAATTCTAGCCCACTTTCTAGGAACAGAAACTTTTATGGTTTTCTCATGCAACTATTATGGCTGTATTAAAGATGTCCACTAATAGAGGAAACACCTAGGAGATTAGGAGGTGAAATGGCAGGCATTTTGCAATCTATGCTGTGGGAAGGAAATAGGTTCATAAGACAAGCCCTTGATTATGCATTATTTTAAGAAACTCCCTCAATTTGGGATCATCCAGGGGGGAAGGGAAAACTATCCCTTCCTCATTATCCAAGTCCTGTGTAAGAGATTTGAAGTCTGAATCTAGATACTTTCTCTTTGCCAAGCATTTTTGGGCCTCATTTTTATTTTATTTATTTTGCTTTTGTTTTACCAGGTTTGTCCAACTGGGTTTAGTCAAAAGCCCCTTTGCCCTTTTTCAGCAGAAGCCCGGGAAGAAAAGCTCCAACATATTACAAACATTTTTAAAGAGACTTTCAGTGATATACATGAACAGAGATTTATACATTAACAATTACACATTCATTTGTTAATTCAATTACATTCATATGAAATAAAGGCAACTGTTACGGTATAAAAAGATGCTTATTCATTAGTAGATATTATTGGACATTGAGCATTTGAAGAGGTGTACTAGTGGGAATGAACTAGGTAGGGCAGAAAATATTAGTACTGTAGTTAAGAGGCAGCCTATGAAGCAGGTTCTGAGATTATATAGTTATCTTAATGTTATATTAGAAGTTAGAAGTATAAAGATAGGGTGAGCAATGTTATAAAACTATGTTTATAACCAGGAGGTGCCAGTAAAACTGTTCAGATATTGGTGAAGACTGGCTGTGGGGCACAGGATTCTGAATGACGAGAAATAGTTTGATGATATGACAAAGTGAAAATAATGTGGCATTTATAATGGAGGCTTGGATTCAGAATAGTCCATGGTTCTTTGCTTAGAGAAAATGGGGAGTTTGCAGTTGAGTCAACATGACAGGGTGGATGGCCTGCCAAGTTAACTGAATAAGTGATACAAAAAGGTCTGATAAGTCTGAAGGCCTTGTGTAATGAAACCTGTTCAATGTGAAACCCCACTGCTGTCAGCGCCAAATGGAGGAAAAAGTGACTGAGGCCACCAATGCCAGGAAACAAGAGCACAAAGATACCCAAAGGACCAATGCCAGAACACAGAGTACCCAAAGGACCAATGCCAGAACACTGAGTACCAGCAGACCTAATGCCGGTACGGCCAACACAAAGACTGTAGACACCAGGAGCACCAGTTTTAAACATTCCTATGCCAGAAGGTAACAGGCACTGGATGGAGTAATTTCAGAAAATATGGTAATGAAAAAAAAAAAAACAGACGCCGTAGGAATAGATGCCAGAATGCATGATGGTGGAACTGGCAATGGCATTACCAGTGTCACACACTGGTGAAAAAGTGGTGAATAGTGGAAATGTGAGGCAAGACCCCTACTGCCCTGAATCAACACCAAAATGCTTTAGCCAGTTTATCACAATCTATGATTGGAGTATTTAGGATTTCCTCACCAGTTTCACAAGTACAGTGGACCTTGACTGGAGAAGAAAATGAATCAGTAGATTTTACAACTGTTGTGCAGAATTTCTTTTTAGATTTGTCTAATACTTGGCCAGCATCTTCAATAACGAGTTTCAGACAAACATGTCATGCTGAAGAAAAAGAATGCTTGGGGTCCAAATGAAAGGGAGCAGTCATAGTTTCTGATGTTGATTCACCAAAAGAAAGATACAGGTAGAAAAATCCCAGTCCAGGCAATTTATTTTTAAAATCCACTCAAGACAGATAAGCACCTTTGTTCCAAGTCGGCATTAACCAAAGGAACTTCATTGATCTGATGAAGTTCCTTTGGTTAATGCCGACTTGGAACGAAAGCGCTTATTCATCTTGAGTGGATTATCTGTCTCGAGTGGATATTAAAAATAAATTGCCTGGATTGCGATTTCTCTGCCCGTGTCTTTCTTTTGGTGAACTGAATTTAGTTTTTGTTCTTGTTCATTTGGACAGAATAGTTTCTGATGTTACTGCTTGAGAGGCGGAATCCTTTTCTTGTGAGAAAGTAAAGACTTATTATTGGAAACAGTCCAGAAAAGACTGAGAGAGAGAAGGAGAACCAAAAAGAAAGATAACCCATTGAGGAGAAATGCATGAATGACCTGTCTATACCTTCTACAAGTAGTACTATTAAATCATTCTCAAACTTTCACTGACTTATGTTGAGAAAGTCTCTTAAACATTATAAAGATTGAATGTGTCCATTGATTGACAGAAAAATAGAATTCCGAGCATATTAGTAATGAGTGTAGAATATGTTGCAAGCTGAGTGACGCAGGCCTAGGCCCAACAACACTGTTGAAAAGAAAGGAAAATCTCTCAAAAATGAAGAAACTTTCTTTAGGGCTGGCAAATGTGAGCAGGAGGAAAGAATAGGGGAACAATACCTCATATATTTACTTCAAGCAATTCACTCAAAAATAATAAATATATGATTATTTAAAATAAAACATTAACAGCAGCTTCAAAGAAAAAAAGGCAATCTGTGGCTGTTTATTCATTGATACTAACCGTGGCAAAGAAACACTGGAGAACGTGAGATGTGTTGTTGTGCATTATGGGAAGGGATAGGGTGGTCAGCAACTTCATAGGTTCATAGGTTAGTACTAGGCTATCAGCCCTAGGGCCTATACAAGCCTAGCCATAACAATTCCCTGAATATTTCTTCCCACATTATTTACTTTCCTGGACCCCTGTCTAGCAGGGCGACTGACGTGATCCCTGGGGTGAATTTCCTTTCTCCCATCCAATCGTCAAGGTTCCTCTTGAAGAGGTCCAAAGAGGCACTCTGCTTGACATGTATGGGCAATCTATTCCAGAGTCTGGGGAGTCTCTGGGTCAGGAACCTATCCCTCCAACATGTTTTGTTTATTGTGATGACAAGGTTTAGATCCCTGGAGCGTGTAGCTCTGAGGGATTGGGATTTCTTTAAGTGTAGCATGCCCAACAGCTCTGGGTTTGACATGGCCTTGTATGTTAAGCAGAGATCGCCTCTGAGTAGACGATATGCGACAGAGTATAGCTGGAGATTTTAAGGCGGTCAGCATAGGGCATCTGCTTTAGGCCTGTGATTCTTTTAGTGAGGTATTTCTGAGGCCTTTCCAGTTGTTGCAGATGTCTTGAGAGGTACATACCAAATGGGGCATTGTATTCTATAATGGGTCTAATGAGGGATGAGTACAGTGGGACAATGACCTCCTTTTTTCTGGATGGAAAGCCCTTCGTGATGAGGTGTGCCATATAGAAGGATTTCCTGACTGTTGTGGCGATGTGGTTATCGAAGGTGAGACCACTGTCCACCTGTGTCCCTAAGTCTCTTATCACACTTTCTGTGTTTAGTGTACTGCCACCTATATGGTAATTCATGGATACATGTTTTTTCCCAAAGGGGATAACAATACATTTCTTGGCATTGAGCTTGAGAACATGGCTCTGGCACCAAGCATCTGTTTCTGTAAGGCCCTTTTGTAGAGTATCCACATCATTTGGGGATTCAATAATGGCTCCCAGTTTGCAGTCATCTGCAAACTTTGTTAGCCAGAGTCCCTTAGTGTTGACCTGTACTTCAGAGAAGTAGATGCCAAACAAGAGTGGCCCCAGGACTGAACCCTGAGGTACTCCACTTGTCACTTGTCTGGAGCTGGATTTGGAGTCGGCTACTTTTACAGTGTGGGTTCTATCAGTAAGCCATTTAGCAACCCATTGGGTGACATAGGGATTAATGCCCAACTTAGTAAGTTTATCTATGATTCCAGAGTGGGGATGGTGTCAAAGGCCTTGGCAAGGTCTAGATAGGCTGTGTGGACCACCTTACCCTTGTCCATGGCTCTGGAGACTGATTCAAAGAAGTCAATCAGGTTCAGGAGACAAGATCAGCCCTTCACAAACCCAAACTGGGTGGGGTCCAGTGTTTGAAGGTTGCCAATGTCTTTGTTTATAAGTTCCATGATAATACGCTCCATGGCCTTGCAGATAAGGCTGGTCAGACTGATGGGACGGTAGTTTCCAGGATCCAAGGTGGATCCCCCCTTGTGGATTGGGATAACTATAGCTCTGCGCCACTCAGTGGGCACGAAACCTGAGGTGAGGCTATGATTAAACATGACACTTAGGTGAGGTGCCAGTTCATATTGTAGTTCATGTAGTACACAGCCCGGGATGTCATCTGGTCCCATGGATGCTGTATTCTTGGCTTTAGAGAGTGCGTTTTGTACCTGTGTGGCCGTTATTACTGGAATTTGGCAATCTTCCGGTATTGAGATGGGCCATTTAGGGGGTGAAAGTGGGGTGAAGTTGGCACTGAATCGATCTGCCAGGATATTGGCAATATCCTTCGGATCAGTATATTTAATGCCATTCTGTTTTAGCTCAGAGCAGATCTGAGCATTGCCATTTAGATTCTTGACATAATTATAGAATGCTTTGTGGTTGTCTTTGGAATCTTTGGCAATTTTATTTTCGTAACTAGCTTTGGAGGATTTTATGAGGCATCTCAGTTTCTTACTGAGGCTAGTAAGGGAGTTTTTTGCATCCTGGGATTTTCCTCTTTTCTGCAAAAGTTTCTTCCTTTTGTTGTAAAGTTTGTTTATGGCAGGGGACCACCAGATTGGCTTCCTTTTTTTGGATGAGAGCATTTTGGTTCTATTTGGGATGGCACGATTCATGCATGAGTGGATGTGCTCATACAGTGCCGTAGTGTAGGATTCAGCAGTTGAACTTTCAGTTCCCGTCTGCATGGGTGTCATGAAGTTTGTCACTTCTGACTTGAGTAGCATGAAGTTGGCTTTAGAGAAGTTTTTATGGTGGTTTCTTTACTGGGGGGTGGGGATGGGATGTGGATGTTAAGGGTGATTAGCTTATGGTCAGACCTGACTAACGAGGGGGTGACCATAGGTATGGAGCATTGATTTCCCATGTTGGTAATGACCAGGTCTAGGATATTGGAGCCCCTGGTGGGACTATGGATTAGTTGATCCAGGGCGTTGGAATTTATGAATTCCAAGAACCGTTGCAAAGGTGTTGGGACATGAGTAGTTTTCCCAGTTAATGGCAGGGTAGTTAAAATCACCCAGTATTAGGGTGTTTGGTTCTATCTTAATATTTTCCAGTATGTTTAGAAAGGTGTAGTGAGAATCTTGGGGTATGGTGGGGGATCTGTAGCAAGCTACAATTTGGATTGCAGTCTTACCTAGTGTTAGTTGCACTTGGAGAATTTCAGACACATTGTGTTGGCCAACTAGCCTGGTGGTGTGAATATCCTTGGTGAATATTGACACTCCTCCACCTTTAGTGTTTTGGTCCTGGTTTGGTGGCCGAAAAGTGTGGTAAGATTTGTAGCCTGGTATTGCAGGGGTGCTCTCTGGAGCCTTGAACCAGGTCTCAGTTACTGCACAGATATCGATGTTCTCCATTTTTAGGAGTGTCTCGAGAGAGTGCATTTTGAGGTTTAGACTTCTAGCATTGAGTAGCATTACTTTCAGATTTTGCATGCTTGTACCTGTTATGGTGGTGGGGAAATTTTACCTGCTGAACAGTCTTAATTTTGATTATGTAATTCCTAAATGCTACCAAATATAGACATCATATTATGATTTCATTGCCATCAATTCAGAGGACCTGCAGACTGGCTCCACAGATTTCTGAGGTGCTACATTTTTCTCAAATAACATTTTGCTTAAGGAACTAGAGTTATGAAAGAACACATATTTACCTTACAGCTTTTAAATTACCTTGCTGCTAAGAGAATTCTGTCAGAGCTGTGTGAATTGTTGTTTGTTCATAGAAAGGAAAACGTTTATCACACTGAACCTGTGACTGCTGCCAGAGAAGTAGTTAAGTGTTAATGAAAACATGTTACAATGTGTTGTTATTCCCAGAGCTTGAAAACGTAGCTGTTTTTTGCGCTAACAGTTGTTTTGTTTTCATTAGAATTGAACAGTCATTTGGATAAGTTAAAAAAAAACTGTTTTGTTTTCTGAGCTATGTAAACCCAAGAGTTAAACATTTGGTAAATAACTCTGTAGCTTGTATATAGTCCAAATGATAGATTTAAAAACTAGAAGTGATATTAAGCTATTTCAAATCTAAGTTTATTTTCTTCTATTCAAGGGTCTCACTGGAATGCAAAACAGGTACCTTCCACATCTACTAAGAGTGTTGTTCTATTAACAAAACTAGAATCTGCAGAGTCAGCATCCTGGAGGATTTTTGTATTCATGTACTTGTTCAGATCTGACCAGTCTAGAATTGACGTTGACATCTTGTCCGTTTCTGAATCTAAAAACAGTCTAAAGGCATAAATCTTTTTTGACTGGAAGGTGCATTTTGTATTGTTGTCTTTATTAACCCATTTGATGCATAAGCTGAAAAGCTTGCTGTGGGGCTATTTGTGGTCAAAGTCTGTGGCATATTTTTAGAGTGATTGTAAACTCATTTTCTGTAGTTATTTCTTACCACACAGAACAATGACTCTGAAACTTGCCTCCTGTGAGTTATTACGTGGCAGGAAGTGGAAAGGGGTGTAGCAGTCATTTTGAAGTTCTCTGGTTCATTCACCTTTCCTGTTGAATCTGAGTTGTAATGGACTTGTTTCCTTTATAATGCTTTTGTTCACAAAACTTTTGAGAAGCAGTTACTTTTTTTTTATAAAAGTTTATTTGTAAAGTCTTGATACTGGGAATAGGAGGTACATAAATTCTTTAACAGAGAACTTGTTTGTTTTCTATATAAAAATAATATCTGCTGAGTGATCGGATAAGAGCTCTTGTGTCTCTGAAGCATTAAACAATCTGTCTCTGACACATTCACTGTAAGAATCTGTTCTTAGCCATGCAAACCCTTTATGTAGTATCAAAAACATTGTACACAAATTGCTATATAATCTACAATAGCAAATAACTTCTCAGTCTCTGTTTGTAACAATAGTTAGGAATAAACCACAAATATTCCTGAATCTTCTTTAAAACAGAAGTTTGATATGAAACAATATGAGCTAAATAGTTACTCCTCTAACAGCTAAGGTACCACTATAGGTGTCTCATATACTTTTTTGTCGTATTTATCTAGTAGCTTAGAATCTTTGTCAAATGCTAAAACTATGGCAAAGACAGCATTCCCACTCTGGTTGGATATTGGTAATGAAACAGGTGTCTGTTCTATGCTGCCATACCCTACCATCATCCCACCCACTCCAACCTCACTTCCTTTAATCTTAACTAACCCAACCCCATTACCTCAATCCTCCTTTCACAGCCACTCTGATTTAATATCTCCCATCTGTCACCTCTCTGACTTAAGCAGTCTCATCTTTGTCAGCCACTCACAAATTCTACAACTAATTAGCTTATTTCAGCTGAATTTTTCCTGAGCTACTCAACCCACAGATTGCCAAATCTACTCTGTTCTTAAAAAAATCCCCCTTTCCCATCTTCACAGTACTTCCTTTCATGTATCCACATTCTGCTTAACTACTTGACACACCATGCTCTTCAGCCTGCATCCATTCCCTTCTCTGTTCTAACTTGAAGTTAGCTGCTCACTACAGTATTACTACAGGGACCTGGCTTATTCCCTTTCAACCAGTCACCTTTTAAATGGCACTGCTCAGCACTTCACTCAAACAGCTAATCCCAATCTACGCACAACTCCATACTGTACTATCTTAATACATCTGTCTCTTAAACCAAAGCCTTCAGTCTTAACTTGTGCAGCTTGGCACTACTCAATCCAGTAAGAAATAATACTTCTACATTGGATCTTCTGTTGATCAGTATTCGTGACAAAGTCCATTCAGTACCATTTCTGCCAAACTTTCTTTTTAGTGACCACTGCTCATTTATTGCCTCCTGTTCCTTCAAAGTAAATAACTCTCTCTGTTACTAAACTAATTTAGATTCATCCTAGCCTCTTCCACTAATGTTCAATTTATGGAACTTATTCATATTATTTGGAATGCTTTATGCAGCAACTATGATGTCATCACAGGTATGTATTAAGTTAGCTACCCTTGTCGGCCATTTTAAGAGTAGACAGTTTCCCCTTCAAAGTTGAGACTCAAAGTCTGTACTTTGTGTCTCTGAGGTAAAGACCTAAACCACTACACCAACCGCAAACAAAACAAGGTAATGTAGACTGCAGTCATTTACATGACCTGTCCTGCTAACCTTCCACTAAGCCACAGCCAGGTCATAATTTGCATATTCAACTTCTGCCTTCCTAGTTGCTGTAATACAGGACAGATTCTACCTCCTTAGAAAAATTAGATTCAGAGGACAATCAACCCCTTGGCTTACATCTGAATTAAAGCAATTGTTCAGAAGACAAGGAGCTTTGCAATGAGAGCACATCTGAATGTTTGTCACGTATGTAACAAATTCCAGACGATTTAGGATTTTTACTCAGATGTGTTAGCGTAGGTATTTCTCTACTCCAAGTAGACTTGAGTTAATTTGCCTCAAGTAGATAGTTAGTGCTGGAGGTATGGGGAAAGAGAAAGGTAATTTGGAATATGTTTTGTGGGAGTATAATAATTTAGAAGATTTTAAAAATTCACTAGAGCACTTTGTCAGATATGTAGGGGGAGGAAATGGTTGTAACTGAGAAAATGATTCTTTTGAGCTGGGAAACCAGATCTGAATTGCCTAGACAAATTAAGGCCTTACTAAGTTTAATGCTATTGGTTGCCAAAAAATCAATTACTAGAAAATTTAAATTTAAATTTAAACCAACTATAATTGAAGTACTGAATACTGTAAAGAAGGTAAAAGAACTAATATATAATTTATGGTAACAATACATGCAGAATAATTTTCAGGAAAAGGAGTGAGGTTTAAGGGAAGGCACAAATTGAACAATGTATGTTATGTTACAGTTAATGATAATTGTTAAGAAAAGATATATGTATACTGCCTGAAAATAATAAAAATGCCACTATGTTTTTTGTATTAATGTATGTGTATATGTGCCATTGTGTAAGTAAATAATTTTTTTTAAAAAAGGTAGGATGCTTCTTGGAGAAGTTGGAAAGCTGACCCTTCAAATGTTATCAAATACGAAGAATACCTGATGCTATAAAATTAGACCAGACTTAACATTAATACACATCAAGTCTCTTATTTCAGTGAATTTTTGGTAAAAAAGCTATTAAGCATCCAAAAATATCTGGTATAATATCTGTTACCTGTACACCAACAAAATATCCCCAAAACTACCAACAGTAGGGAGACTTATCTCAAAACTGTAGAAGATAGCATTAACAACATTATTCCACCCATGTCCAAACCTCCATAGATCCATAATGTCAAGCCACCTATTCCTGCTAAACCTTTGTATAAGTATCTAGAATATTCCTGTTTCCATTTTAGTAAAATATATATACAGGGCTCAGGTTAATGAACTACTAGAAAAGCTAGACTGTAATTATTTCTCAGTTTCACACAATACACTCCAAAATACTTAGGATCAGAAACTCCTTATTTAGTTTCCCAACATCCTCTCTTTTACACATCTGGAATTATCCCACAATACTTCAGCCATGCTTTACCTGTACCAAAGGTTTCTTCCCTGGCTACAGCAACACCTTGTCACCCTACAGCTAGCCATCTTGGAGAAGCTGATTGATCAAATTTTGGAATTCATTTCCAAATTTAATATTTTTACAAACAGTATGGATTCAGATGCAAGTGCAACAACCAGAAAACACTCTATACCCTTTCCATCTTAACCTATAATAAAGTGGAGCAGGGCCTAACAGCACCTATCTCTCTGGATATGAAAAGTGCCTTTGAAGCAGTTGAACATGTGTTGCTACTTAATAAATTGTCATCTGATGTTACCTCATGGTTTTAAAACTAGCGTATAGGTCATATATTTAGGATTTCAAGATTCAAGCATGTAGTCCTCTTCTGGAGAAACAAACTATGAGGTGATACAAGGATTACTTTTAGGGCTGCTGCGCTTCTCACTTTTCATTAATGATGTGTCCTGGGATCTCTCCAAAATCAGCTGTCTTATTTACACCAGTGAGATAGTAATTACCAAAGCCACTGAAAACACCAACACTCTATCCTCAAATTTACATTGCAGTTTTACTGTACTATAGAATTGATTGTATGTTAAAGGACAACCACACCCACAGGCTGAAAAAAGTTGCTTATTTTATCAAGTCTTGATGTTTCCTACATTTAAACACTACTTTTGGACTGTAATGTAATTCCAGAGTCTGTCCACATAGGGCCTGGCAACGTGATTTTTTTTTAGTCTACCTCCAGGTATTCTACAATGCAGTGCTATAGAATCAATACTATAGAACTGATTGTATGTTAAAGGACAACCACACCCACAGGCTGAAAAAAGTTGCTTATTTTATCAAGTCTTGATGTTTCCTACATTTAAACACTACTTTTCGACTGTAATGTAATTCCAGAGTCTGTCCACATAGGGCCTGGCAACGTGATTTTTTTTTAGTCTACCTCCAGGTATTCTACAATGCAGTGCTTGGCTTTAAAATATTACATTATAGCCCCTAACCTCCTTCCAATGCATTGATGTAACGTGTTTTCAAGTATACCCTGCTTTCTTTTAGTCATTCAGGTTTAGTTACCATGTATTACTTTTCAAAGACTACTTAAAAGACAAACAGAGATAATCACACAGAAAAGTATACTCAGCACATAAACTTTGCCTTCTACTGTGATCTATCAATCATGGCAGCAAACAGCTCAATTTTGCCACTTTGAAGGTGTTTAGGAGGAGGGGAGATGAGTTTAAGGACTGCAACTCGAGCATAACAAAAGAATGAAAATTGGATACTTTAGAATGAAAAAGTAACAGGCACAGAGAATACGGTTGTGTGTGAACATCCCTGTTTGTCTTTTAAGTAGTCACTGAAAAGTAAGAAATTGTAATTGAACCTGACTGACTAAAAGAAAGCAGGGTATACATGAAAACACATATAATGTCAATGCATTGACAGACGCTTAGGAGCTGCGATGCAATATTTTAAGGCCAAACACTACATTGTAGAATACCTACAGGTAGACTAAAAAAATCAAGATGCTGGTCCCCATGTGGGCAGACCCTGGAATTATATTTAACAATATAAAAAAGTTTATATATATATATATATATATATATATATATATATATATATAGAGAGAGAGAGAGAGAGGGGGGGGGTCCAAAAGTGGTGTTAAAATGTAGGAAACATCAAGACATGATGAAATAAACATGTTTTTTTTTCAATCTGTGGGTGCGGTTCTTCTTTAATATGTTGGTGGTCAATAACTTTTAATCTAATTCTTTTTAGCACTGCACAACAACTTAAACACAGCTGCAATTTAATCATCAAAGACCCTACTGGAATGTCCCTGCCAATCACTGCTTTCCAAAATATATAGACTTAATTCTTGACCCAAACTTAAATTTGACTTCACACACAGAAATGCTTTCAAACAAAGTCCTTACTCTGCTTAAACTCTCCTATAAAATCTCCAATCTTTTTAGCCCAGAGGCAATAGAAGCAATAGCTGTTAGTGTTCTTCTACCCAGTTTGGATTATACACTGCCAGCGATCACCCTTGGCTCTTGCCATAAGACTTACATTCTTCAGACTAAAGAAAATAAGAGTCTTAGATTTATCTTCCTGCCAGGCTTTCGGGCGCATGACTGCCTCACTATTTGAAAACGTAACTGACTCCATGTTCAAGCTGGGTCCTCGTTATGTCTAAACACACCCGCATAAAAACTATTCATTGATAACTATTGTCCCAGACTAAAAACAATACTATTTCAAAGATTTCACTTTTATGTTCTGTAATATTGAGGAACTACAGGTAAATGGACCCCCTTCAAGTTAAGACTGACTGAAAGAGCATTCTTCAAATTAGCGCCAGTTAGCTGGAATATCATTCCTGATGAAATCAAAAGCACCACATAATTTTTAACATTTAAACAAATCTCTCAAGTCACATCTAATAAAACTAATAAATGCTCCTGCTTCGAAGACAGCGGCTGATATGGCAAGGTTAAGTATATCATTTCTGTTTGCTTAATTCTTCTTCTTCTTCTTTCGGCTTTTCCCGGTTAGGGGTCACCACAGCGGATCATGTGTCTGCTCATGATTAGCAGAGGAGTTTTACGATGTCGTGTTGCCAGCTCGGTGCCCAACCTTCCAGAGAAGGCGCACACATGCACACACTTGTTAGCTAAATCCTAATACTGTTCGCCATCATCTTTTCTACTCATAACTGTATATATGCATGTCTATAATTAACTTACATCCTGGTCTATGTTATGCTTCCAGTCTCACAGCAAACTTATTCTGTTCCCTTATTATGTTATCAAGCAAATGAGTGGTGCCAGAACCATGGCCTAAAACTAAATGCAAAAAAACAAACAAAAAAAACATAATCATACCCTTTGGGAAGTCAAATGCCCCTGCAAATTACAGCATCAGTAGCACATCCCTAAGAGTAGACTTAGAGGTGAGAGATATAGGTACACAAATAGATAGTAGCCTGAACTTTGACCACCATGTGTCCACAGGGGTGAGGAAGTCCTTCTATGTGGAACAACTTATACATAAAGGTATGGCATCCAAGGTACTCAGATAGTAGCCTGAACTTTGACCACCATGTGTCAACAGTGGTGAGGAAGTCCTTTTATGTGGCACAACTTATACATAAAGGTATGGCATCCATATCCAAAGAAATGCTAGTGCTGCTCAACTCAGCCATCATTAGACCAATAATCGAGTGCAGTGTACCATGTGACATGCTACGTTCAGCAGCTGGAGTGACCGCAGAGGTTCTCACAAAGAAAATTCAGCATATAAACATGTCCTATGTAGATAAACTAAAACCATATCCCTTTACTCTGTCTCCTACTGAATATTAAGGAATGATCTATGCCTGACCTACAAGGCATTCACAAATCCAGTCCTGATGGAGCTGCTACACATCCACAAGTCAAGCAGTATGAGGGTCAGCGACTCAAACAAAACATGCTGGACAGACAGATGTGTGTTTCAGAGATTGGCCCTTCTTTGGAACAGCTTCCTATTCACATTAAGAAAAGCTGTTACCTGGCCCTCTTCAAATGCTATTTGGATCAATGGTTGGGGAATTGCAAATTCACACCCGGGGTAGTGCCTATGTCCATTATGGCAAGGGAACTCTGTAAGATACTCAAGGCATAGGTACAAACCCATGCCATTCTCTTGCCCCTAGGGGTCATATATTGGGTAAAATCAGGTTATATTGGCTAGGCTTGTAAGGGCTCTTAAGCTGTTAGCCTAGTAATCTCTTGTGAACCTTGTAGATGAAAGATGCACGTCAATATGCCACTATCTCTTATTGATGTGAAATGTATTTAGTACACATGAATTTATACTTCTGCATTACAATACAGCTATGGCTAGGCAAGTACCTCCTTATTTCAATAGATGAGTACTTCTTGCTAATGAAGTTATTGTGGAATTTAACTGTTTTGTGAACCCATCTTCTCCTTTAATATTTATTGTGTGAATGTATTAAGTGTTGTTGTAAGCAATTGTTTTTACCTTTGGCCTGGGTCATGTCATAAAAGGATTTTTGGACCAGTTTATCTATCAAGTTAATAAACTGAAATAAAATACGGGATCTGTTTTTTGTGAATTCCGCCTGAAGGAGAGTTGTACGCCCTCTCAAACTCTTTTAGGGTCTGGAAACTCTGAATCTAGGTGATGACTTCCCTTTTAAAACATCTTTAAAATTGTAGTAAAAGTGATGAAATATCCATGTTAAATCTGTATTAGCATCTCTCTGTATCTTTTTTTTTTTCAGAGAGGAAGCAACTTCCTGCAGTCCATTTGGAAAAAAACAAAAATCCCATGAAGTTTATCTTCATGAAAAAATATAATCTGGGCGAAGAGTCTGATGAAGGAGAAGGCTGAATTCTGAAAGGAAGGACGATGTGTCTACGTCATATAAATGTCCTGCTTTTCACTAGGTTAAGTCAGACGAACGATTTTTTTCCTTTTTTTTTTCTTTTTTATCCTCTTGAACATTTGCAGGTACCTGAAAAAGTTTACAGCTCATAATTGTACCCACAGACCAGTGAAGGTCCCTGCTGTATCAAGGTAGCTTTGGGTACTATATTGGAATGCTCTCTTTAATGCAGCCTTTTGATTAAAAAAAAAAAAAAACTTCTACATTAAAGACGAGCTAAATTAGATTCAGCTGTGATGTGCCTAGCCAGACTAAACAATGCTGACTTCATATGAGACCGTAACAGGGCAGCCATGATTCTGAGTAATGTGAATGGCATGACCCAGCGTAGGCCCTCACAGAATGGCACGACCCAGCATAGGCCCTCACAGAATGGTATGACCCAGCGTACGCCATCACAGGGATATATGTACAGCTGATGAAAATGCTGGCAGGGAAAGAAAAGCACACAAGGTGCATAAACCCAGATGATGTGGTTTACTGTTATAATAATTCTCCCAGATGAAAATCTAATCAAAAAGGTGAAAAGTTATAGAGGGATCTCTCTGTCATAGGAATGAGAATGCGCCCATCACCATCATCATCATCATCATCATAGTAAACTAATACCATTTTGTTAACTAGGTCGGCCCAGTGGGCACACAGTCCCTTTTCAGGGGTGACCTGAGAACAATGTCTGCTTGTGACGTGATCAAGATCACACAGCAGGAGCTGCTCCTGTGGCATATAATGCTCTGACTATGGTCAGGTGACCTGGGTTCCATTATTGGCTTGGATGACCTGCAGAGCGACAGGGAGGGAGGAATGTGCTTGTCCTGGGTGAGAGGCAGCTTGTCAATGATGTTCTGTTGGGGGGGGCATGGTGCAGAGAAGGGAGGTGGGGTAATCGATGAGTTTGAGATGCACAGCAGAGAATGGGTGAGGCATAGAAAAAAAACCTCCTTTGGACAGGTGCAAAGAAGACAGAGCTCCCAGGATGCCCTTATGATTTACAACTGGCCTCAACAATAATGGAGTAAGAACAAGGGTGGTAGGAGATAAGCTGGTAGACCTGGCATGGACGTAGGGCACTGGGGGATAGACTGAACTGAAAGGAATGGGGGGGCATATTCTGCCATGTGATGAGCAAGTAGGCTTTCCTTATACCCCTATCTCTGAAGATCCTGGCTACATAGGAGTCCTTTACCCTGAGAGGTAGGGGTGGGCTGAAGCAGTGGCTGAAGGGAGTTCCCCACCACATCCACTTCCTCCCGGATACAAATTGCTGCCAGAATGATGCCCCAGACTACATCCTGCCCCCAAACATGCAGTCTGCACAGGGGCATACTGCCCTCTTCGATCATGTACTGTAACATGGTACTGCCCTCTTCAATCATGTACTGTAGCATGGTATTGCCCTCTTCGATCATGTACTGTAGCATGGTACTGCCCTCTTTGATCATGTACTGTAGCATGGTACTGCCCTCTTCAATCATGTACTGTAGCATGGTACTGCCCTCTTCGATCATGTACTGTAGCATGGTACTGCTCTCTTTGATCATGTACTGTAGCATGGTACTACCCTCTTCGATCATGTACTGTAGCATGGTACTGCCCTATTCGATCGTGTACTGTAGCATGGTACTGCCCTCTTCGATCATGTACTGTAGCATGGTACTGCCCTCTTTGATCATGTACTGTAGCATGGTACTGCCCTCTTCAATCATGTACTGTAGCACGGTACTGCTCTCTTTAATCATGTACTGTAGCATGGTCTGGTGTCCTGAACTGAAAAGTATCTGGGCTTTACTCCCCTTCCAGAATCTTTAGAACTAAGACCTCTGATGAAAGTTCCATATAGTTTATGGAGTGCCACCAGTTTCAGCTGGGTACATTTCCCCTGAAAAGGAAAAGAGCCCAGGTGTGCACCCCCAGCCAACTAGCAAAGCATCCATCATGAGGCCATGCACCAGGTTCTGCTGCATAAAGGGGTTGGGGGGCTCACAGCTATAATACTAAGGGCTGCCCATCACTGCATGGCCTGTTGACATTGGTCAACATCAGGCATAGTTCCATGAGAAAGTGATGGCTTTATAGCCACCTACACCTTGCACTGCAGCCCCATCATCCTCAGATGTGTGAATGGAACAATGAAGATTGTAACCATTAGGAAAAAAGCATAAAAGAAAATGAAAGGTGGAAGAGGGCTTCTTCTTCTGGCTTTTCCCAGTTAGAGGTCGCCACAGTGGAACTCCAGTCCGCTAATGATTGGCAGCAGATTTTTACGGTGTCTAGTTGCCAGCCCGACGCCTAACCTTCAACGAAGGTACGCCCATTCATGCATGTCTTTTGAATGTCACTCAACCGCAGGGAGGACATGCAGACTCCACACAGAAGGCGCTCCAGCTGAGAATCGAACAGGAGTACCTCTTGCTGTGAGGCAACAACACTACCGCTGCACCACTGCGGCAAAAGGTGGAAGAGGGCCAAACCCCAAAATGTCCATTCCATCCCTCTCCAGGCTATCAAAACTACCACCTCCTGTGTCCACTTCATGAATGATGTGCAGTTCTTCCTTGATAAAAATCAATCCTCTTAGACAAAATAAGACCAGCTGTCTCCCAGTTTATGGAGATGGCCATTTTACAGTTGCGGGAGTGCTCAGACCAAGAATGCTGTCGGGGCACACCTTAACAGAGCCAACAGCAGTCTGTCATTCAGGTAGAATTCATGTTTTTTTCTATGAGGCCAGTATCCTTGCTTGTACTACAGTAAGAATTCTGCATACAGAAGGGAGGCCAAATGGCAGTTTTTAATAGTGAAGGTGAAGTCCACCCTAACTGAACTAAATGAACATCCTGTGTGAACTGAAGACCCCAGATAATGACGCACAAAAAAGATACATATCACATCTTGCAATGTCATCCAGGTCCCCCACTGCAGCAGAGGAGTGCCCTTTTCATCTTCAGGGAGTCACCATGAAGATTTTAACAAACTGAATGCACCGGCCAAAGGTGTGACATCCAAGATGGGGCAGAAATCTTCCACCCCCTCTGAACAGGGGAAAGAAAAGACTAGAATCATCTGTCCTCCTTTGAAGGAGGGGAAGCTGTACTGCCCTAAGAAGATGACACTCTGACCCTTTTCCAAGAAAACCATGGAGAGTTTCTGATCCAAAAGCACTGCTTTGTCTGGAGGATGACCCAAAAGTTCTAGGAAACAATCATCTGTAACTGCGTCTATAACTCAGTGGTTCATAGACTTGTCTCTCCAAACTGGGACAACTTCAAAGAATTATCCTTCTAAAGACACCACTTCAGTCATCCTCTTCAGAAGCTTAGCTGGCATAGAACTGCCTGTACTTGGCAACTGTCCTTATTCTACAGGGAGTCACCTACTAACTAATTTGGGGTAACCAAGATGAAGAGGAAGCTAGGGACATCAACAGTGGTCAACATTAGCTACCTTAGTGGAAGGGAAATGGTAGGCATGTTTATCACTTCAGAAAGTGGCATCCAGACTGACCAATCTGTAATTATCTTTAAAAATAAGAGAATCTAAGTTGTGTTATCTTGTAACAGTACATTTCAGAGGCTGCTACCTCCACTAGAACTCTAGTGCATAGAAAGCCTTGTAACGACCTTTTCTAAGGTACCCCTGATTAGAGATTTAGTAATGTGTGTCAGCTTTCCAGAGTCTGTTCCCCAAGGAAGAGTGAAAGTGGATGAGGGGATAGGCAATTAAGGGGACCTCAGTTTCAAACTGGCAGAGAACACTATTGAGTCAACCTACCTAAAATCTTAGAAAACCTTAGACTATAACATGCAGCAAAGTGGAATATGTGACTATACAAAACTCTGCCCTAGGATGCACTAATAGGGTGTCTTAACATCCTATGTGGAATTTATATATGGAATAATATGTTTCCCTGGAAAAGAAAGACATAATGACATGAATTTGAATGCTTTCATGCTGCATGTATGACATCCTGTAAGACATGGTCCACAGGAGGCTGTGACATCCTGCAGGACAAGGTTCATAGGAGGCTGTGACATCCTGCAGGGCAAAGTTCATAGGAGGCTGTGACATCCTGCAGGACAGGGTTCATAGGAGGCTGTGACATCTTGCAGGACAGGGTTCATAGGAGGCTGTGGCATCCTGCAGGACAGGGTTCATAGGAGGCTGTGGCATCCTGCAGGACAGGGTTCATAGGAGGCTGTGACATCCTGCAGGGCAAAGTTCATAGGAGGCTGTGACATCCTGCAGGATATGGTTCATAGGAGGCTGTGGCATCCTGCAGGACAGGGTTCATAGGAGGCTGTGGCATCCTGCAGGACAAGGTTCATAGGAGGCTGTGACGTCCTGCAAGACAGGGTCCATAAGATGTTCAGTCTTTTCCTGATAGTGACTTAGGGGTTTCTAGAGAGAAAGCACACGGACATCAGGCTAGTCTGTAGTGGGCATCGTGAACATGGGGGGTCTCCCCAAAGGCTGTGGATATGTGAAGGCGGTATCATTGTTCTGCTTGCCCATGAATGAGGTCATATTTACCTGTATCAATTTATGTTACACAGAGCACTTGAAATTACAGATTGCATTTTGTAAAAGACATTGTATATTGAGTAGTTTTTTTATTGTGTGATACTCCCATATTAGATGACTACACAGCCCCTGCATATGTCCACTTGGTCATTTTTTTTCAATCTGTTCTTTCATAAAGAATTCTATTGTAAGTGTATATGTATTCTGCATCCTTTCTATCCCCATGCAGCTTTCACCACTGGTACTACAGAGGTGCTGTAGAGGCCAGGCAGTGCATTTCCATGGTACTTGAGTCTGTTACTTCCTACTCATTCCCTTCTAGACAGAAGGGGTCAGCTGGTGGCAGTGTAGATTGTGAAGCTACTGCTGAGCTCAGTGAGCATGCATACTGCACTGTGATATTATAGATTGTGAAGCTACTGCTGAGCTCAGTGAGCATGCATACTGCCCTGTAATATTATAGATTGTGAAGCTACTGCTGAGCACAGTGAGCATGCATACTGTTCTGTGATATTATAGATTGTGAAGCTGCTGCTGAGCTCAGTGAGCATGCATACTGCACTGTGATATTATAGATTGTGAAGCTACTGCTGAGCTCAGTGAGCATGCATACTGCCCTGTGATGTTATAGATTGTGAAGCTACTGCTGAGCTCAGTGAGCATGCATACTGCCCTGTGGTATTATAGATTGTGAAGCTACTGCTGAGCTCAGTGAGCACGCATACTGCCCTGTGATATTATAGATTGTGAAGCTACTGCTGAGCTCAGTGAGCATGCATACTGCTCTGTGATATTATAGATTGTGAAGCTACTGCTGAGCTCAGTGAGCATGCATACTGCCCTGTGATATTATAGATTGTGAAGCTACTTCTGAGCTCAGTGAGCATGCATACTGTCCTGTGATATTATAGATTGTGAAGCTACTGCTGAGCTCAGTGAGCATGCATACCGCCCTGTGATATTATAGATTGTGAAGCTACTGCTGAGCACAGTGAGCATGCATACTGTCCTGTGATATTATAGATTGTGAAGCTACTGCTGAGCTCAGTGAGCATGCATACTGCCCTGTGATGTTATAGATTGTGAAGCTACTGCTGAGCTCAGTGAGCATGCATACTGCCCTGTGGTATTATAGATTGTGAAGCTACTGCTGAGCTCAGTGAGCATGCATACTGCCCTGTGATATTATAGATTGTGAAGCTACTGCTGAGATCAGTGAGCATGCATACTGTCCTGTGATATTATAGATTGTGAAGCTACTGCTGAGCTCAGTGAGCATGCATACTGCACTGTGATATTATAGATTGTGAAGCTACTGCTGAGCTCAGTGAGCATGCATACTGCCCTGTGATGTTATAGATTGTGAAGCTACTGCTGAGCTCAGTGAGCATGCATACTGCCCTGTGGTATTATAGATTGTGAAGCTACTGCTGAGCTCAGTGAGCATGCATACTGCCCTGTGATATTAGTTGTGGGAGTTAATAGAGGGGTAGTTGAAGTGTCCTAGGAGAATGGCATTTGGCTTATTGCATAAGGACTCCATGTCAATTAGGTAGGAGGTATGGGCTGAGGGGGACATGGGGGGGTCCTATGGTTAGCTATGATATAATAAGGGGATTTCTTAATAGTAAGTTGAACATGGAGGAGTTCCAATTCATTATCTTGTGTAATGAGTCTTTTAGTGCACTTTTAGTGCTTCATCTAATGTGGTGGGGCTGGGTGGAGGGCATTGAAACCCTGCTCTGATGAAATGCTCTCATTGGTCTTGGACCAAGTCTCTGTAATGATACAGATCAATGCTTTCCAGAGTGAGGACTGCTTGTAGGGAGGGAGGGAGTTTTTGTGTAGGTTCCTAGCACTGAGCAGCAGTACGTTTATGTTACCTAGGTTTTGTTTTGTTATGTTGCAAGCTTTAGATGACTGATGTTGCCTAAAAAGGGCTCTGTGGTGGTGGACAAGGATTTAACCAATATATAAAATCCTTGGAGGGCTAGGTACAGACCATCAATGGCAAAGCAGTTAGGATTGTCCACCATCTCCTAATATAAATAAGCCATGAAACAGACATCTAATGTAAACAGACCTGGAAATATCTGAAATAGTTAGTGATAATTTGTGATGTGACCTATCTGAGTGGGTTGGTTGGTTGGGCTGTGGGTAATTTGGTAGATCAGAGGAAATAACAGCACACAAAGATTGTACATCTGGAGGGAAGTGAGTTGGGACATACACAATGAGCAGGTATGATCCAACCTTTCACTGAAATTCTGCTGTCCTTTTACATAGATATCTGCTAGCAGACAGCAAATCTTCTTCTTTCGGCTGCTCCCATTAGGGGTCACCACAGCGGATCATCTCTTTCCATTTCTTCCACTCCTCTGCATCTTGCTCAGTCACACCAATCACCTGCATGTCCTCTCTCACCATATCCATAAACCTTATCTTAGGCCTTCCTCTTTCCTATTACCTGGCAGCTTCATCCTTAACATCTTTTTCCCAATATGGTCTGCATCCCTCCTCAGCACATGTCCAAACCAATGTAATCTTGCCTCTCTGGCTTTATCTCCAAACCTTCCAAATTGGGCTGACTCTCTAATATACTTATTCCTAATCCTGTCTACCCTCGTCACACCCAGTGCAAATCTTAACATCTTTAACTCTGCCACGTCCAGCTCTGACTCCTGCCTTTTTGTCAGTGCCACTGTCTCTAACCCATATAACATAGCTGGCCTCACCACCTTCTTGTAGACCTTCCCTTTCACTCTTACTGGTACTCGTCTGTCACAAACCACTCCTGACACTCTTCTGCACCCACTCCATCCTGCCTGTACTCTCTTCTTCACCTCTCTTCCACACTCACCATTACTCTGAACTGTTGATCCCAGGTATTTAAACTCATCCACCTTCGCCACCTATATTCCCTGCATCCTCACCATTCCTCTATCCTCCCTCTCATTCACACACATATATTCTGTCTTAGTCCTGCTGACCTTCATTCCTCTTCTCTCTAGAGCATATCTCCACCTCTCCAGGGTCTCTTCCACCCCTACTCTCATTACAGATCACAATGTCATCTGCAAGCATCATAGTCTATGGGGACTCCTGTCTGATCTCATCTGTCAACCTGTCCATCACCATTGCAAATCAGAAAGGGCTCAGAGCTGATCCTTGATGTAATCCCACCTCCACCTTAAATGCATCCGTCACTCCCACAGTAGACCTCACCGGTGTCACACTATCCTCGTACATATCCTGTACCACTCTTACATACTTCTCTGACACTCCTGACTTCCTCATACAATACCACAACTCCTCTCTAGGCACCCTGTCATATGCTTTCTCTAAGTCCACAAAGACACACTGCAACTCCTTCTGACCTTCTCTGTACTTCTCCATCAACACTTTCAGAGCAAACATCGCATCTGTAGTACTCTTTCCTGGCATGAAAACCATACTGCTAATCACTAATCATCATGTCCCTTCTTAATCTTGCTTCTACTACTCTTTCCCATAACTTCATGCTGTGACTGATCAATTGAATCCCTCTGTAGTTACTACAGCTCTGCACATCACCCTTATTCTTAACAATCGGTACCAAAACACTTTTTCTCCATTCCTCAGGCATCCTCTCATTTTCCAAGATTTCATTAAACAATCTGGTTAAAAACTCCACTGCCATTTCACCAAAACACCTCCATGCTTCCACAGGTATGTCATCTGGGCCAACAACCTTTCCATTCTTCATCCTCTTCATAGCTATCCTTACTTCCTCCTTGCTAATCCACTGCACTTCATGATTCACTATCCGCACATCATCCAACCTTCTCTCCCTCTCATTCTCTTCATTCATCATCCCCTCAAAGTACTCTTTCCATCTCCTCAACACACTCTCCTCGCTTGTGAGTATGTTTCCCTCATTATCCTTTATCACCCTTACCTGCTACACATCTTTACTAGCTCGGTCCCTCTGTCTAGCCAATTGGTACAGGTCCTTTTCTCCCTCCTTAGTGTCCAACCTTTCATACAACTCTTCATATGCCTTATCCTTAGCCTTCGCCACCTCTCTCTTTGCCATGCACCTCATCTCAAATTCCTGTCTACTTTCGTCATCTCTCTGACAATCTCACTTCTTCTTTGCCAACCTCTTTCTCTGTATACTCTCTTGTACTTCCTCATTCCACCACCATGTCTCCTTGCCATCCTTCCTCTGTCCAGATGTCATACCAAGCACCTTTCTAGCCATCTCCCTTATTAGCTCTGCTGTAGTTACCCAGCTGTTTGATAACTCTTCACTGCCACCCAGTGCCTGCCTTAACTCTTCCTTGAACTCCACCTCACAATTACCCTTTTTCAATTTTCACCATTTGATCCTTGGTGCTGCCCTCACACTCCTCCTCCTCTTCTTGATCACCAACATCATCCAAAAACAACCATCCTATGCTGCCTAACTACATTTTCCCCTGCCACCAGTTTACAGTCTACAATCTCATTCAGAATGGCCCTTCTACATAAGATATAATCCACCTGTGTGCATCTTCCTCCACTCTTGTATGTCACCCTATGCTCCTTCCTCTTGTTAAAATTCATATTCACCACAACCATGTCTATCCTTTTCACAAAATCCACTACCATCTGACCTTCTGCATTCCTTTGTTTAACACCATACCTACCCATCACTTCCTCATCCCCTCTGTTCCCTTCACCAACATGCCCATTGACATCTGCTCCAATCACCACTCTCTCAACCTTGGGAACAGTCAACACCACTTCATCCAACTCACTCCAAACTTTTTCTTTCTCATCCATCGCAAACCCAACTTGTGGAGCATATGCACTAACAACATTCATCATTACACCATCAGTTTCCAGCTTCATAAACATCACTCTATCCGACACTCTCTTCACCTCCAAAACACTCTTAGCATACTGTTCCTTCAGGATAACCCCTACGCCATTTTTCCTCCCATCCACACCATTATAAAACAATTTGAACCCGCCTCCAATACACCTAGCCTTGCTCCTCTTCCATCTGGTCTCTTGCACACACAATATACCAACCTTCCTTCGCTCCATCATATCAGCTAGCTGTCTCCCTATACCAGTCATACTGCCAACATTCAAAGTTCCGACCCTCACTACCACACTCTTAGCCTTTACCTGCCTTCGGGCATGCCTTCCACCTCTTCTCCTCCTTTGGCCAACAGTAGCCCAATTTCCGCCTGCACCCTGTTGGCCAACAGTACTGGTGGCGGTTGTTGTTAACCCGGGCCTTGACCGATCTGGTATGTATATCTGTACTGTTGTCCGCATGTATGATTTGGCAACATTTTACACCGGATACCCTTCCTGACACAACCCTCCCCATTTATCCGGGCTTGGGACCAGCACAAAGAAATGCACTGGCTTGTGCATCCCCACTGGCTGGGTTGCTAGCAGACAGAAAATAAGGTATGAAAATAGAAATGACTGATCCTTCTGACAACTGCAGTTTTTTTTTTATTCATAAATGGCATAAGTGAATTGGTCCTTTTGAGTCCTTTTTAACCAATAACTATAAGGGCAAATGTGATCTACATGGAAACTTTGGAACAGTCAACCAACAGACATTGGTTTTCTGGAGGACAAAAATGGGGCACCTGAAGAAAATTCACAAGGATCCAAGAGAAGACACCAACTCCACACAAATAATAAACAGAAATCAGAACTGACTTTGTATCTCAGTCCTTAGTGGTGGGAGTTGGAAACCCTAACCTCTGAGACACTGTCCTGTCCAGTTCTAATGTACTTACAACTGTCAAAAAACAATGCAATGATTATGTCAAACAGTACATATTAGCTATGAAGTACTGTATATAGTTAATATTTATTTATTTATTTATTTTACATTTGTTAACTGGGAAAGTCCAACTGGATACATATCCATTTTCAGTGGAGGTCCAGGGAGAAAAGCCCCAGAAATACAGTATATATTTAACAAATACAATTAATAAGTATAATACTAACAGCTCAAATATTAATGAATATATACAAAAATAACAAGATATATTAAGAGAAAAAATTGCATTGTTAGGAAGTAAGGAAAAGGAAGTAGCATACTATGTGGGAGGATGGCCTAATGGTTAAGGTGTTTGTCTTACAAACACAAGGTGCAGGGTTTGAGTCTCACATTGGCTTGCAAGGGCAATTAGCCTAGTAATAATCTATGAGATGTCAGTAGAAATGAGGAGAGAAAAAACATGTATAAGCAAGAAGCTGCTTAGAGAGGTATGCTCATAGCCGGCCTTAGACATAGGCCAACTAGGCGGCCGCCTAGGGTGCCACTCTGGTAGGGGCTCTTTTCCAGTATTTATTTGGTGTACATAGTCCAGGATGGGGGGCACCAGGTAGTGTGGTGGGGGGCACCGTGGAGCCCTTTTGCCTAGGGCACCAGTTGACCTAAGGCCATGCCTGGGTATGCTGAGGGAGATTAACCTGGGCAAGTGCAGGTACAGATCCAGTCGTTGGTGAAATAATGTTTTGCTGCAATTTTAAGCTCTGTGTTACCACAGAAATATTTTTGATATTATTTTATTGCCTCCATAGACTGCAGGATTTAGTGTGGAGAATAGTTTGTCAATGCACTAAAAAAAAAGAAAAGCAAAGAAAAAAAAGCAGAAGGAAACAAAGGTGTTTTGGCACAGTAACATATCAGGGTATTCAGATCACTGGCCAAAGGGCAGAGTTTTGCACTAACAAGATGAAGTCTAATATGTAATGATTACAAATGCCTAATTGCAGTGCAGACAGTCCGAATTACTCCAGGTTCTGGTCAGATTATGCATAACATGTATTGGCTCAGTCAAAATTAGTATGTAGAGATGGTGAGAAGTTTAAATTAAGTTTGTTAAACTTGGCTTGAAGACACAGAAGCAGGGCTCCCATTTGTACTGCCAGCAGCCCAAATTTGGAACTGGTCTTGGGATGCTGGCAAGAATGGCCGGAGGATAAAATGAAGCAGCCTGTGGTCAGCTCTCCTGTCCTGAAATGAGGGTTTGGGGGAACTCGCTATCTGAGTGACCTCTGGTTGATGCCAGGAGATTCACAGGCCAGCATTTCAAGATGGAGAAGCTTGGACATCTTCACATCATTTTGAAGTCACTGTTACAAGCTAGGGACCTTGACCAGCCACTACGTAAATGAAGACTCCTGGTCTCATGTCTGCAACTCCCATCAGATCCCTCAGTCCCTGGAGTCCATATAGCAAGCACTGCAAGGTGAACAACCCAAGGAGTCAGGAGGCCCACCAGAAATGGGGTATGTCCAGGTCTGCTAAAAAAAGAGTAATTGGTGGAATTCAGGTGGTGCAGATGGGGATGTGAGGGATACAACCAGAGACTAAGAGGGGGTCAGGTGGGAGATGGAGTAAAGTTAAAAAATAAGGGTTTTAAGACTCCTGCTTAATACATACAGAACAGCCCATGGTGTTAAGTACATACAGAACAGTCCATGGTGTTAAGTACATACAGAACAGTCCATGGTGTTAATACATACAGAACAGTCCATGGTGTTAAGTACATACAGAACAGTCCATGGTGTTAATACATACAGAACAGTCCATGGTGTTAAGTACATACAGAACAGTCCATGGTGTTAATACATACAGAACAGTCCATAGTGTTAAGTACATACAGAACAGTCCATGGTGTTAAGTACATACAGAACAGTCCATGGTGTTAAGTACATACAGAACAGTCCATGGTGTTAATACATACAGAACAGTCCATGGTGTTAAGTACATGCAGAACAGTCCATGGTGTTAATACATACAGAACAGTCCATGGTGTTAAGTACATACAGAACAGTCCATGGTGTTAATACATACAGAACAGTCCATGGTGTTAAGTACATACAGAACAGTCCATGGTGTTAAGTACATACAGAACAGTCCATGGTGTTAAGTACATACAGAACAGTCCATGGTGTTAATACATACAGAACAGTCCATGGTGTTAAGTACATACAGAACAGTCCATGGTGTTAATACATACAGAACAGTCCGTGGTGTTAAGTACATACAGAACAGTCCGTGGTGTTAAGTACATACATAGGTTCATAGGTTCATACTAGGCTATCTGCCCGAGGGCATTTACAAGCCTAGCCCATCGTTTTGTGGCTTAGGCCACCCCTTTAGTATGGGGAACTATTACCCATTATTTTTCTGTGCCTCTGTCGAGCAGTGACACTGAGGTAATCCCTGGGGTATATCTGCGATCTCCCATCCATTGGTCAAGATTTCTCTTGAACAAGGCCAGCGAGGTGCTCTGCCTCACATGTACCGGGATTTTGTTCCACAGCATAGGAGTCTTTGGGTGATGAATCTATCCTCCAGCACGCCCTATTAATAGCCGTGTCAAGGTTTAAGTCTCCGCCTTGTGGCTCTGATGGATCTAGATTTTTGAGGTGAAGCATATTCATCAAATCTGGGTTTGACATGGCCTTGTATGTTAGGCAAAGGTCACCTCTGAGCAGCGTGTTTACTGAATAGAGCTGGAGTTCTTTCAGTCGGGCAGCATAGGACAGATTTTTGAGACCCTTTATCCTTTTGGTGAGGAACTTTTGTGGCCTCTCCAGCTGCTGCAAGTGTCGGGTCAGATACATTCCGAATGGGGCATTGTACTCAATCATTGGTCTGATGAGTGATGAGTAAAGGGAGACTATGACCTCCCTTGATCTAGATGAGAATCCCTTCATGATAAGGTGGGCAATGTAGAAGGTCTTCCTAACTACTTTAGCTACATGGGTGTCGAATGACAGACTACTATCAACCTGGGTCCCCAGGTCCCTGATAACTTCTTCTGTGCTCAGAGGATTGCCACCTATTTGGTAGCTAGGTCCGTGAAAGTCCGTGGTGTTAAGTACATACAGAAAAGTCCATGGTGTTAAGTACATACAGAACAGTCCGTGGTGTTAAGTACATACAGAACAGTCTGTGGTGTTAAGTACATACAGAACAGTCCGTGGTGTTAAGTACATACAGAACAGTCCGTGGTGTTAAGTACATACAGGACAGTCCATGGTGTTAAGGGTATGAAGAATAATGACAATGTTTTACCTCGGAGGCATATCCATCTATGTAATTATATACTAGTTATATAAACAACACGAGTGTACCGGAATGAAATCACATGTCCACCTTAATTATGTATCCACAACCATACCACATCTCTGAAAACTTATTGCAGTACAATCACCTTACTCACTTGACAAATCAGCAAACAATATATTTACCCCCTGAAATTTAGTACCACCAGACTAAATGCAGTAGTCAAAATGCCTCACTTTTTTACAGGCCCAGATGGTGTATTATTGTCCTGTAGGGCAACGAGAAAAGAGGGAGCAATTGTTCTTATGAGAAAGTCAAAGCCAAATAAGGAAAAAGATGACACGTTTCTGCCATTCGTCAGTATAACTGGAAAATAGAATGTTGTCTGGCACTGGCACTGGCACTGGGATGCGGATCAGCACATTTAACTGCAAAGTTGTGAGGATTAATTTCAAATAAAAACTGTGGTTTCAGCTGAGAACACATGCAAAGCATATATGTAATCAGACCTAATGAGTGTGGAAGTGATACGAGGTGCTAACTAATTAGGGTCTGCTCTGTGAGTTGGCATGCAAGCAGCTATCACACAGTTAAAAGCTAACAAGTGCACATTTACATTTTAAGAGACTTGAGAAGACTAACCGAAATGTTTCCTTGTGTTTTAAGTTGTAAAAGCCTCGCCAGGTATGCCTCTGAGCTTCCATGTGCACCTTTTCTAGCTAAGCATAATGAATGGGAACTACTTTTCACATAACTGGAGCAACACAGTAACACAGTAACAACACAGTAACACAGTAACACAGCAACAAAGTAATGCAGTAACACAGTAATAACACAGTAACACAGTAATAACACAGTAACACAGTAACACAGCAACACAGTAACACATTAACACATTAACATAGTAGTGTGTTGTGTTGCTTCCCAGCTTAATTCTCTAATTTTGTTCCTGACTGAGATGCCTTCTTTGTGCAGTTTACTTGTCCCTTTGTTTATGAAATCAGACCTCTCAACTGTCCCTATTTTGGAGGAATGTTCCTATTTCCAGGCCTGATTTACCACGATACACCTATTTTTGAAAGTGTGCCTCTATTTTCAGGCTTGATTTACCCTTCACACAATTTTCTGAATCCCCGTCATCACACATGATTTTTTAAGATGTCTAGTACACAGAAAACTGTATCACATGACAAACATATTAATGGCACAAATAATTTAAAGAAACAGGACACACATCTTACATCTTCCTTTTCAGAAGCAAAATAAATGACCTTGTATGGTAGAATTTTGCAATACAGAGCATTAAAGCCTACAGATTTACTGGCTGTGCATTGGTATCACTGCTCTGTTTTTAAGTATGTGTTTCTGAGTAACACCCCACATTCCTACTGTAAATGGGAAGAGTTATGTGCTATTTGGTATTCACATTTTCTGCTGATATGGTATCTGGATGTTTGGCTGAATGTACCTACTTTTCAAGGGGCTTTGTAACTATTTTCAGTGTCTGCAGGTTGAGATATGTGGTCTATGAGGGTCTTCTCTGGGGTCTCTACATCCCTCCATATTCCTTAAATGTCCATGTAGGTGAACAACAACATTCCAAACTGTTGCAGGTGATTGTGCACTACAATGGATTGGTGTCCCATCCAGGCCTGTTTCTGGTCTTACACCTGTTTGCCAGAAAAAGCTTTATCAATCTGCAACTCTGAATTAGATAAAGTAGGTACTGAACAATGGTTGGACAGAAAAAAATACATATGCACAAAAAGGAAGTTAATTAGAAGATGAGTTGAGAAAAAGAATCAGACATTGTTGGTACTTTCATTAACTGCTTTGTGGACAGACAGCCAATTTAACAATAGTGCCCATTGTCATCACTGTTTTGAACAGCACCGTGGAACATTTGGGACCCATTAACTGCATCGGGGACTTCCTGAGGTAGAGGCCGGTCTTCTCTAGTGATTAAGGGGGAAGGCGAAGGAGAAGGAAAACAGGAAAAGGTTTTTTTAGTCTCCAAAATTATGGAAGATGGATTTCTGCTTCAAAACAAACCGGTACAAAATGCTATACAGTTCCTTTTTATCAGTAGACACTTTTCTGTTTGTTAATACCTTACTGTCTGTGATGTGGTGGCTATCTGCAGAGCAGGAGTCAGTGGAGAACCAGGCAGTGGTCATGTAACTAGCAATTTGTTTCAAAGGTTAACTCTATCAGTAGAACAAATGCTATACTGTCCGTTCCACTGGAGAACCACTTTTGAGCTAAAACATCTGCATAAAAATGTGCTTTGTAAATTATATGTATATATCTATATCTACATATATATCTATATATCTATATATATATATATATATATATATATATATATATATATATATATATATATACCTTGTTTATTTACTGATCTGTTACCCTACCAGATTCACCACAAGGTGGCACCAGTACACCGTGTACAATTTAACAAACAGGCCAGAATAGCCTAGGAAGGCCAAAAGAAACAATATAAAACATATATATTTTTATATTTAACCTAAACAAGTAAAATAGTCACTGAGAAAAGCCACATAGGCAACAACAAAAAGACCCAGGCAAAACCGAGTCTCCACTGTGTAATACTTTAAATCTGTTTGTATGGATGACCATGGGATACATGCAAATAAACCTTTAAGGACATAGTGTTTCAACCATGACTTTTAAATGCCCATTACTTTTTTTTTACAAGTCTTTATTGGTGCAATCAAGTCAATAAAGCCAACCCCCTCTAGCTGTAGATATTTTTATAAGTAACTTTATTTTTCTGTCTCTCATTTTCTCCTTCCTCTTTATTTGCTTTTGCAAATACGTATATTGTCTACAACGAAGAATGCAGGCATATTTCTCATAGCTTAGGGAATGCAGTGCATAACACAAGCCAAGATTTGGCGGTCAGAGGAAACGCTACCAGCAGGCAAGCACCAACAATCACGGTTTAGAAGCAAATCCAGCACTTCAGTTGCCAGAGCAAGAATCTGAAAGTGAGCAGACTGTAAGACCAGGCAAGTGATACTTAAAAATTCATCTAGCAGTCGACAAATTCCGAATGCATAGACAGGAGCTACATGCAAAGACCACCAGAGCAGCTTATTACTATCACACCTTAAAGAACGATAGTAGCCTTTACTTGGGCCCCAAGATGTAAACCTGTGCTCTAGGAGTTAAAAAATAACGGACTTGTTTATGCTGATTATTTAGAACGTCCTTGCACAAGTGGGTTTAACCAAGGTCACAGAACTCCTCCATTCTAGAACGTTGTGCATGAGTTGGGTTCATAATATTTAGGCTCACTGTATCCAGTTTGATGAACTACAGATAATTTTGTTCCTTACAAGATGAGGCCACATGTCCCATGCTGTGCACCATCAGTGTATTCAGTTTGATGAACTACAGATCATTTTGTTCCTTACAAGATGAGGCCACATGTCCCATGCTGTGCACCATCACTGTATTCAGTTTGATGAACTACAGATCATTTTGTTCCTTACAAGATGAGGCCACATGTCCCTTGCTGTGCACCATCACTGTATTCAGTTTGATGAACTACAGATAATTTTGTTCCTTACAAGATGAGGCCACATGTCCCATGCTGTGCACCATCAGTGTATTCAGTTTGATGAACTACAGATCATTTTGTTCCTTACAAGATGAGGCCACATGTCCCATGCTGTGCACCATCACTGTATTCAGTTTGATGAACTACAGATCATTTTGTTCCTTACAAGATGAGGCCACATGTCCCTTGCTGTGCACCATCACTGTATTCAGTTTGATGAACTACAGATCATTTTCTTCCTTACAAGATGAGACCACATGTCCCATGCTGTGCACCATCACTGTATTCAGTTTGATGAACTACAGATCATTTTCTTCCTTACAAGATGAGGCCACATGTCCCATGCTGTGCACCATCACTGTATTCAGTTTGATGAACTACAGATCATTTTGTTCCTTACAAGATGAGGCCACATGTCCCATGCTGTGCACCATCACTGTATTCACTTTGATGAACTACAGATCATTTTGTTCCTTACAAGATGAGGCCACATGTCCCATGCTGTACACCATCACTGTATTCAGTTTGATGAACTACAGATCATTTTGTTCCTTACAAGATGAGGCCATATGTCCCATGCTGTGCACCATCACTGCATTCAGTTTGATGAACTACAGATCATTTTGTTCCTTACAAGATGAGGCCACATGTCCCATGCTGTGCACCATCACTGTATTCAGTTTGATGAACTACAGATCATTTTGTTCCTTACAAGATGAGGCCACATGTCCCATGCTGTGCACCATCACTGTATTCAGTTTGATGAACTACAGATCATTTTTTTCCTTACAAGATGAGGCCACATGTCCCATGCTGTACACCATCACTGCATTCAGTTTGATGAACTACAGATCATTTTGTTCCTTACAAGATGAGGCCACATGTCCAATGCTGTGCACCATCACTGTATTCACTTTGATGAACTACAGATCATTTTGTTCCTTACAAGATGAGGCCACATGTCCCATGCTGTGCACCATCACTGAATTCAGTTTGATGAACTACAGATCATTTTGTTCCTTACAAGATGAGGCCACATGTCCCATGCTGTGCACCATCACTGTATTCAGTTTGATGAACTACAGATCATTTTGTTCCTTACAAGATGAGGCCACATGTCCCATGCTGTGCACCATCACTGTATTCAGTTTGATGAACTACAGATCATTTTGTTCCTTACAAGATGAGGCCACATGTCCCATGCTGTGCACCATCACTGTATTCAGTTTGATGAACTACAGATCATTTTGTTCCTTACAAGATGAGGCCACATGTCCCATGCTGTACACCATCAGTGTATTCAGTTTGATGAACTACAGATCATTTTGTTCCTTACAAGATGAGGCCACATGTCCCATGCTGTGCACCTTCACTGTATTCAGTTTGATGAACTACAGATCATTTTGTTCCTTACAAGATGAGGCCACATGTCCCATGCTGTGCACCATCACTGTATTCAGTTTGATGAACTACAGATCATTTTGTTCCTTACAAGATGAGGCCACATGTCCCATGCTGTACACCATCACTGTATTCAGTTTGATGAACTACAGATCATTTTGTTCCTTACAAGATGAGGCCACATGTCCCATGCTGTGCACCATCACTGTATTCAGTTTGATGAACTACAGATCATTTTGTTCCTTACAAGATGAGGCCACATGTCCCATGCTGTGCACCATCACTGTATTCAGTTTGATGAACTACAGATCATTTTGTTCCTTACAAGATGTGGCCACATGTCCCATGCTGTGCACCATCACTGTATTCACTTTGATGAACTACAGATCATTTTGTTCCTTACAAGATGAGGCCACATGTCCCATGCTGTGCACCATCACTGAATTCAGTTTGATGAACTACAGATCATTTTGTTCCTTACAAGATGAGGCCACATGTCCCATGCTGTGCACCATCACTGTATTCAGTTTGATGAACTACAGATCATTTTGTTCCTTACAAGATGAGGCCACATGTCCCATGCTGTGCACCATCACTGTATTCAGTTTGATGAACTACAGATCATTTTGTTCCTTACAAGATGAGGCCACATGTCCCATGCTGTGCACCATCAGTGTATTCACTTTGATGAACTACAGATCATTTTGTTCCTTACAAGATGAGGCCACATGTCCCATGCTGTGCACCATCAGTGTATTCAGTTTGATGAACTACAGATCATTTTTGTTCCTTACAAGATGAGGCCACATGTCCCATGCTGTGCACCATCAGTGTATTCAGTTTGATGAACTACAGATAATTTTGTTCCTTACAAGATGAGGCCACATGTCCCTTGCTGTGCACCATCACTGTATTCCGTTTGATGAACTACAGATCATTTTGTTCCTTACAAGATGAGGCCACATGTCCCTTGCTGTGCACCATCACTGTATTCAGTTTGATGAACTACAGATCATTTTGTTCCTTACAAGATGAGGCCACATGTCCCATGCTGTGCACCATCACTGTATTGAGTTTGATGAACTACAGATTATTTTGTTCCTTACAAGATGATGCCACATGTCCCGTGCTGTGCACCATCACTGTATTCAGTTTGATGAACTACAGATCATTTTGTTCCTTACAAGATGAGGCCACATGTCCCGTGCTGGGCACCATCACTGTATTCAGTTTGGTGAACTACAGATCATTTTGTTCCTGACAAGATGAGGCCGCATGTCCCATGCTGTGCACCATCACTGTATTCAGTTTGATGAACTACAGATCATTTTGTTCCTTACAAGATGAGGCCCCATGCCCCATGCTGTGCACCATCACTGTATTCAGTTTGATGAACTACAGATCATTTTGTTCCTTACAAGATGAGGCCACATGTCCCACGCTGTGCACCATCACTGTATTCAGTTTGATGACCTACAGATCATTTTGTTCCTTACAAGATGAGGCCACATGTCCCATGCTGTGCACCATCACTGTATTCAGTTTGATGAACTACAGATCATTTTGTTCCTTACAAGATGAGGCCACATGTCCCATGCTGTGCACCATCAGTGTATTCAGTTTGATGAACTACAGATCATTTTGTTCCTTACAAGATGAGGCCACATGTCCCATGCTGTGCACCATCACTGTATTCAGTTTGATGAACTACAGATCATTTTGTTCCTTACAAGATGAGGCCACATGTCCCATGCTGTGCACCATCAGTGTATTCAGTTTGATGAACTACAGATCATTTTGTTCCTTACAAGATGAGGCCACATGTCCCTTGCTGTTCACCATCACTGTATTCAGTTTGATGAACTACAGATCATTTTGTTCCTTACAAGATGAGGCCACATGTCCCATGCTGTGCACCATCACTGTATTCAGTTTGATGAACTACAGATTATTTTGTTCCTTACAAGATGAGGCCACATGTCCCGTGCTGTGCACCATCACTGTATTCAGTTTGATGAACTACAGATCATTTTGTTCCTTACAAGATGAGGCCACATGTCCCGTGCTGTGCACCATCACTGTATTCAGTTTGGTGAACTACAGATCATTTTGTTCCTTACAAGATGAGGCCGCATGTCCCATGCTGTGCACCATCACTGTATTCAGTTTGATGAACTACAGATCATTTTGTTCCTTACAAGATGAGGCCACATGTCCCATGCTGTGCACCATCACTGTATTCAGTTTGATGAACTACAGATCATTTTGTTCCTTACAAGATGAGGCCACATGTCCCATGCTGTGCACCATCACTGTATTCAGTTTGATGAACTACAGATCATTTTGTTCCTTACAAGATGAGGCCACATGTCCCATGCTGTGCACCATCACTGTATTCAGTTTGATGAACTACAGATCATTTTGTTCCTTACAAGATGAGGCCACATGTCCCATGCTGTGCACCATCACTGTATTCAGTTTGATGAACTACAGATCATTTTGTTCCTTACAAGATGAGGCCACATGTCCCATGCTGTGCACCATCACTGTATTCAGTTTGATGAACTACAGATCATTTTGTTCCTTACAAGATGAGGCCACATGTCCCATGCTGTGCACCATCACTGTATTCAGTTTGATGAACTACAGATCATTTTGTTCCTTACAAGATGAGGCCACATGTCCCATGCTGTACACCATCACTGTATTCAGTTTGATGAACTACAGATCATTTTGTTCCTTACAAGATGAGGCCACATGTCCCATGCTGTGCACCATCACTGTATTCAGTTTGATGAACTACAGATCATTTTGTTCCTTACAAGATGAGGCCACATGTCCCATGCTGTGCACCATCACTGTATTCAGTTTGATGAACTACAGATCATTTTGTTCCTTACAAGATGTGGCCACATGTCCCATGCTGTGCACCATCACTGTATTCACTTTGATGAACTACAGATCATTTTGTTCCTTACAAGATGAGGCCACATGTCCCATGCTGTGCACCATCAGTGTATTCACTTTGATGAACTACAGATCATTTTGTTCCTTACAAGATGAGGCCACATGTCCCATGCTGTGCACCATCAGTGTATTCAGTTTGATGAACTACAGATCATTTTGTTCCTTACAAGATGAGGCCACATGTCCCATGCTGTGCACCATCAGTGTATTCAGTTTGATGAACTACAGATAATTTTGTTCCTTACAAGATGAGGCCACATGTCCCTTGCTGTGCACCATCACTGTATTCCGTTTGATGAACTACAGACCATTTTGTTCCTTACAAGATGAGGCCACATGTCCCTTGCTGTGCACCATCACTGTATTCAGTTTGATGAACTACAGATCATTTTGTTCCTTACAAGATGAGGCCACATGTCCCATGCTGTGCACCATCACTGTATTCAGTTTGATGAACTACAGATCATTTTGTTCCTTACAAGATGAGGCCACATGTCCCGTGCTGTGCACCATCACTGTATTCAGTTTGGTGAACTACAGATCATTTTGTTCCTTACAAGATGAGGCCACATGTCCCATGCTGTGCACCATCACTGTATTCAGTTTGATGAACTACAGATCATTTTGTTCCTTACAAGATGAGGCCACATGTCCCATGCTGTGCACCATCACTGTATTCAGTTTGATGAACTACAGATCATTTTGTTCCTTACAAGATGAGGCCACATGTCCCATGCTGTGCACCATCACTGTATTCAGTTTGATGAACTACAGATCATTTTGTTCCTTACAAGATGAGGCCACATGTCCCATGCTGTGCACCATCACTGTATTCAGTTTGATGAACTACAGATCATTTTGTTCCTTACAAGATGAGGCCACATGTCCCATGCTGTGCACCATCACTGTATTCAGTTTGATGAACTACAGATCATTTTGTTCCTTACAAGATGAGGCCACATGTCCCATGCTGTGCACCATCAGTGTATTCAGTTTGATGAACTACAGATCATTTTGTTCCTTACAAGATGAGGCCACATGTCCCATGCTGTGCACCATCACTGTATTCAGTTTGATGAACTACAGATCATTTTGTTCCTTACAAGATGAGGCCACATGTCCCATGCTGTGCACCATCACTGTATTCAGTTTGATGAACTACAGATTATTTTGTTCCTTACAAGATGAGGCCACATGTCCCGTGCTGTGCACCATCACTGTATTCAGTTTGATGAACTACAGATCATTTTGTTCCTTACAAGATGAGGCCACATGTCCCGTGCTGTGCACCATCACTGTATTCAGTTTGGTGAACTACAGATCATTTTGTTCCTTACAAGATGAG